>NW_021166951.1:5000-102500 GCF_900634415.1 Cottoperca gobio | reverse complement strand
GGCGTCTGAGTCCGGACTCGGATCGCGGCCCGCCTGTTAGTGACAGGGTGAACTGGTCCTGGTCCCAGTTTCAAAATGCCACTGAGATGGATGCTCCCTCTAGCTTCTTCTTCTACTGAACCAAGCCAGATAAGAAGGCGAGCTGTGAGTTTTTATTCATCCCTCTACTCCAGTGAGTATGAGGGAGATGAAACACTCCTCAGAGGGTTCTGTGGTGGATTACCTCAGGTTTCCGAGGAGATCAACTCGCAGCTCGAGGGGCCGTTGACTGTGCAGGGAAGGCTGAGCTCCCGGCATCGAAGGCCTCACAGTCGAGTTTTTTAAAGCCTTCTGGGACATTTTAGCAAATTATCTTGTAGAGCCTGGCCTCTGGTTCCATGCCGATGTCCTGCCGCAGAGCCGTAATAACACTTCTGCCTAAGAAAGGAAACCCGCAGGACATCGGTAATTGGCGTCCTGTGTCTTTGCTGTGTGTGGATTACAAGCTTCTGTCCAAGGCCCTGGCCACCAGGCTGGGGGGGGTGGGGGGTCTATGGAGCAGGTCATATACCAGGAACAGTCCTACTGTGTGCCTGGCAGGTCCATAGTAGACAATGTCTACCTAATTCGGATTGTTATGGAGGTCGCCAGCTCATTGGACATTAATATTGGTCTGATTTCTCTGGATCAGGAAAAGGCTTTTGACCGGGTTGAACACAACTTCCTCTGGAAAGTGATGGAGAAGTTTGGGTTCAACCCTGGATTCATAGCTAAGATTAAGGTGTTGTACAGTGAAGTTGAGAGTGTGCTGAAGTTCAATGGTAGTCTTTGTGCTCCTTTCAGAGTGTGTAGAGGGGTCCGGCAGGGCTGTGCTCTGTCAGGAATGCTCTATGCGCTCTCCCTTGAACCTCTCCTCAGGAAAATCCGCTCCACAAACTACAGGGTCTGTTTTACCTGGTTTTAGTAGCATCATTGTTTTATCAGATTATAAATTATCAGATGATGTAATTGTTGTCATTGGAAGCCAGAAGGAAGCAGATACTTTAACCCAGGCATGTCCAAAGTCCGGGTCAGATTTCATACGGCACGCAGCTTCAGTCTTATAATGTATTATTTATGGCCCGCTGTCAAACAGAATAAATCTTTAAAATGCAATTCCTCCATTCACCGCATAGTGGCTGCACCACTCTAAGGGGCCTTACACATGTCGCGTTTTAGGCGCGGCAAATGCTATCTGGCTCTGTAACGATCTTTGCTTGTTGCTGTGTCGCACTCCCACATAGCATGCATCATTCGGCTGGTGATGGGTGGTGTGTGTGGGTGGGGTGAGGTGGCGAGTGGAGATTTCAGATGTCGGATGTATTGTTTGGTTCGGATCGCTTCTGGGATGATTGTTTTTGACGGTGTTGTTGATGTGGTGGGTCTTTTTTTCATTTTTGAAAAATCTAAATAAATCTGTGTCTCTGTCTCTCTCTCTGCCTGTCTGTCTCTCAGATGGGAGCAGTTTGATAAGAATTACTTGAGTAAGCTGCTGCTGAGGAAGTCTGTGTACAGGAAGAGTGAACTGTGGGAAGCGTATCAGAAGATCAACATCAGGGACGCCATCAGTGTCATCGACCAGGTAGGAGGGGTCTGATGTTAACATTTTGTTCTTATCATAAACCTTTGTTTGCCACAGAGTTTATTTTCTGCTATAATCCCAAATCCAATGGAAACATCCCTTTTAGTGGAGGGAACCAGAGATGCTGACATCAGAAAGAAAGAGAAGATACTTTTAACTATTGACCTGTGTGTGTGTGTGTGTGTGTGCAGGGTGGGAACGTCCTGACCTCAGCCAGACTGTCTCTGCCCTCGATGACCAGTAGAGCGTCGTTCCCCGAAGTCACCAATGTCACCAACTACCTGTGAGTCAGGTCAAAATTTCCAAATAAATATATTTCGACCATTCTTACCTTTTTTTTGCCCACCGATTGTCCTTCAGCTGGACATGATCCTTTAGCGGGCCCTTGTCCTTTAGCTGGACATGATCCTTTAGCTGCACCTTGTCCTTTAGCTGTCCATGGTAAGTCATTTGTTGGTTCTTCCACCTACAACCGAGATTCATCTAGTCTGTCTAAGCTTCATGTTATCAGAATCATGCTAAGTGTTTGTTGTTGACGTGTTGTTGGCATGTTGTTGACGTGTTGTTGGCGTGTTCCAGGCGTGAGAACGGCAGCGGTGTGTGTCTGGACCTCCAGGTAATTGATAACGTCCCTGGAGCCAAAGTGGAGGAAGACACTGAGACGCATCATGTCCTCGCAGGAAACCTGTACAAGCCCAGGAGACGGGTAACTCACACACACACACAAAGTGACAGTAAAGAGGGTATTGGGGTCCTTAAAGACCTTTGATGGGTTCATTGAAGAAGTTGTAGAGTCCTTGAAGAGGTGCAGTTGACCAGAGAGGAAGTTCCAGGTCCTCGGAGAGTCCACATGTCATAAAGGGTCCTTGAAGAAGACCTTGTGCTCCTTGAAATTATTCTAGTGGTCCTTTTAGAGTGTGGGCGAATTTACCCGAAAATACCTACAAACGACATACCCAAAGTAAATTGAAAGCTGCTCTTCAACCATTTGCACCAGCTGCATGATTTTGGTCTCATTCAAAAGATAACTCTCTTATTGTTCTTGCAAAACAGTGAATAATCACTCCAAGTGCTTCTGGCACTGAGTAATAGTGGTCTGAATATACTGAATTTGAAGAAAATACACTCAGTCTGAAGTTTGTTGTTGAAAAAGATGTCTGAAGATGGGTATAGCTGGTAGTCCAGAGCTGAAATACACAATAGAACCATAGAACCAAGTGTTATCAAGTTCACCACCAAATTTCAGAAGAAAAGGATAAAAACTTAATTTATTAGACAGGTTTTTCTAAGAGTAACACCAGGCGTACACAAACTGTGCAATTTGGAGATATTGTAATATTTATTAATAAATATTATTTTTATTTATTTATAAATAACTATTATATACCCATATTCCCTGTTAGTAGTAATCACACAGAGTAAGTGAAGTATAAACAATTTCTTTTCAAAAATGTTTAATTTGTTTTTGTATTTTCTTCTGAACAATAAATAATAAATATCATTTTGAAAATAAATTTTATTGCGGGCACTTCCTTGTCAAGTTGACACTCATTGGAGCATGAAGTTTGTAGATAAACCAAGGAAGCTCCGATTGGCTCAAACGAAGTGTCAATCTAACGCTAAGCTTCCGCCTAACATTCAGGAAGTAACTGGACAGCACTCAACCATCCATCCATCCATCGTCTACCGCTTATCCGGGATCGGGTCGCGGGGGCAGCAGCTCCAGTAAGGAACCCCAATCTTCCCTTCTCCGGGCCACATCCTCCAGCTCCGACTGGGGGATCCTGAGGCGTTCCCAGGCCAGTGAGGAGATATAATCTCTCCACCGAGTCCTGGGTCTTCCCCGGGGTCTCCTCCCAGCTGGACGTGCCTGGAACACCTCCCTAGGGAGGCAGCCAGGTGGCATCCTTACTAGATGCCCGAACCACCTCAACTGGCTCCTTTCAACGTAAAGGAGCAGCGGCTCTACTCCGAGTCTCTCACGGATGGCTGAGCTTCTCACCCTATCTCTAAGGGAGACGCCAGCCACCCGTCTGAGAAAACCCATTTCGGCCGCTTGTACCCGTGATCTCGTTCTTTCGGTCATGACCCAGCCTTCATGACCATAGGTGAGGGTAGGAACGAAGATCGACCGGTAGATTGAGAGCTTTGCCTTCTGGCTCAGCTCTCTTTTCGTCACAACGGTGCGGTAAAGTGACTGTACTACCGCCCCCGCTGCTCCGATTCTCCGGCCAATCTCTCGCTCCATTGTCCCCTCACTCGCGAACAAGACCCCGAGGTGCTTGAACTCCTTCACTTGGGGTAAAGGCTCATTCCCTACCCGGAGTAGGCAATCCACCGGTTTCCTGCTGAGAGCTATGGC
Organism: Cottoperca gobio; assembly: GCF_900634415.1. Classification (NCBI taxonomy): domain Eukaryota; kingdom Metazoa; phylum Chordata; class Actinopteri; order Perciformes; family Bovichtidae; genus Cottoperca; species Cottoperca gobio. The sequence continues at coordinate 98,538 of NW_021166951.1, read as the reverse complement.
CTCAGATTTGGAGGTGCTGATCCTCATCCCAACCGCTGCACACTCGGCTGCGAACCGATCCAGTGACTGTTGAAGGTCACAGACCGATGATGCCATAAGGACCACATCATCTGCAAAGAGCAGCGATGAGATCCTCAGGTCACCGAACTGCAACCCCTCTCCTCCACGACTACGCCTCGATATCTTATCCATGAAAATCACGAACAGGATTGGTGATAAAGCGCAGCCCTGGCGGAGGCCAACATTCACGGGAAACGAGTCCGACTTACTGCCGAGTATCCGGACACAACTCTCGCTTTGGGCGTACAGGGATTGGATGGCCCTCAAAAGTGACCCCCTCACCCCATACTCCCGCAGCACCTCCCACAGTATCACCCGGGGGACCCGGTCATACGCCTTCTCCAGATCCACAAAACACATGTAGACCGGATGGGCGTACTCCCAGGCCCCCTCCAGGATCCTTGCGAGAGTGAAGAGTTGGTCCGTTGTTCCACGACCAGGACGGAATCCGCATTGTTCCTCTTCAATCTGAGGTTCGACTACCGGCCGAACCCTCCTTTCCAGTACCTTGGAGTAGACTTTACCAGGGAGGCTGAGAAGTGTGATACCCCTGTAGTTGGCACACACTCTCTGGTCCCCCTTTTTAAATAGGGGAACCACCACCCCGGTCTGCCAACCCCTAGGCACTGTCCCAGACTTCCACGCAATGTTGACGAGGCGTGTCAACCAAGACAGCCCCTCAACACCCAAAGCCTTCAGCATTTCTGGACGGATCTCATCAACCCCTGCGGCTTTGCCACTGTGGAGTTGTTTGACTACCTCAGTGACTTCCATCAGGGAAATTGACGATGATCCCCCATCAGCTTCCAGCTCTGCCTCAACCATAGAGGGCGTGTTAGTCGGATTCAGGAGTTCCTCAAAGTGCTCCTTCCACCGGCCGATAACCTTCTCAGTTGAAGTCAGCAGGGTCCCACCGTTGCTGAACACGGCTTGGATGGTTCCTCGCTTCCCCCTCCTGAGGTGCCGGATGGTTTTCCAGAAGCACCTTGGTGCCGACCGAAAGTCCTTCTCCATAGCTTCTCCGAACTTCTCCCACACCCGCTGCTTTGCCTCTGACACGGCAGAAGCTGCCGCCCTTCTAGTCCTTCGATACCCTGCAACTGTTTCCAGAGTCCTCCTGGATAACATAACCCGGAAGGACTCCTTCTTCAGTCGGACGGCTTCCCTGACCACCGGGGTCCACCACGGTGTTCGAGGGTTACCGCCCCTTGAGGCACCTAAGACCTTGAGACCACAGCTCATCACCGCAGCTTCAGCAATAGAGGTTTTGAACATCGCCCACTCAGGTTCAATGCCCCCAACCTCCACAGGGATGGCTGAAAAGCCCCGCCGGAGGTGTGAGTTAAAGATCCCCAGGACAGGGGCTTCCTCCAGACGTTCCCAATTCACCCACACTACCCGTTTGGGTTTACCAGGTCTGTCCAGAGTCTTCCCCCACCCCTTGAACCAACTCACCACCAGATGGTGATCAGTCGACAGCTCCGCCCCTCTCTTCACCCGAGTGTCCAAACATGCGGCCTCAGATCAGATGATACGATTACGAAATCGATCATTGACCTTTGGCCTAGGGTGCTCTGGTACCACGTGCACTTATGAGCACCCTTATGTTCGAACATGGTGTTTGTTATGGCCATTCCATGGCTAGCACAGAAGTCCAACAACAAACGACCGTTCGGGTTTAGATCAGGGAGGCCCTTCCTCCCAATCACGCCTCTCCAGGTATCTCCATCATTTCCCACGTGTGCGTTGAAGTCTCCCAGCAAGACTACGGAGTCCCCTACTGGAGCACCCTGCAGGGCTTCATTCAGGGTCTCCAAGAAGGCCGAATACTCAGAACTGCAGTTTGGGGCATAGGCACAAACAACAGTCAGAGTTTTCCCCCCCATAACCCGAAGGCGTAGGGAGGCGACCCTCTCGTCCACCGGGATAAACTCCAACGTAGCGGCGCTCAGCCGGGGGCTAGTGAGTATCCCTACCCCAGCCCGACGCCTCACACCTTGGGCAACTCCGGAGAAGAATAGAGTCCAACCCCTATCCAGGAGTACAGTTCCAGAGCCAAGACTGTGCGTGGAGGTAAGCCCCACCAGATCCAACTGGTAGCGATCCACCTCCTGCACTACTTCCGGCTCCTTCCCCCACAGAGAGGTGACGTTCCACGTCCCCAGAGCCAGCCTCTGCTGCCCGGGTCTGGTCCGTCGAGGTCCCTGGCCATCACTGCCACCCATGTGACAGCGCACCCGACCCCAGCGTTTTTTCCCATGAGTGGTGGGCCCACAGGATGGATGGATGGGAGGCACCACGTAGCTTCTTCGGGCTGTATCCGACCGGGCTCCGTGGCAAACCCGGCCACCAGGCACTCGCTGTCGGGCCCTCCCTCTGGGCCTGGCTCCAGACGGGGGCCCCGGGCTTCCTCCGGGCAGGGTCTCTCCTTTCCTTTCCCTTTCTTTCATGAAGTCGTTACAGCACTCAACGCACAAGATATTACTTTATGAAAGTTTATGATAACAACATGTAAAAATCGATCAGCTGATTTCACAGATTGCAACACCTGTTCATGGGCTTTTATCGATGTGACGATGTTCACAGTGGATATCTTTTTACCGGAAACGAATGTGTGGACCTCTGGCAAAGTCTTAGGAGGGTCTTTTTCAAAATACTGCTGAAAAGAGGATATTTATGAGGCTTTATAGGTAAGTGGGCTCAAAGATTTGATTTTGAGTGTACTTGCTAGTTTGAGGAGCTGATTGTACCGCTGTTGTGATTTTCATCTCAATATCTAAATAGACGAGATTCTAAGCTTTCCAACAATATTATTTTATTTTATTTCTTTTCAGAATTAGGAAATGTACATGGCACAATAAAACTCCTGCTGAGCCCGCCGGCGGGCCCGCACACGCTAAGAGGTAGACGTTTGGTGGGTCCTGAGAAGTTGCATTGAGTCCTTGGGGAGATTCTGGGGTCCTTGTAGAAGTTGCAGGGGTCCTTTGGGAGCTTCAAGGATAACTTGAGGATGTTACAGATTTTCTTAAGTTTCCAGAGACCTTAAGGAGGCTGTCGGGAGTCAGAAACTGTCCAACAACACAAAATAGAGATTCAAATATCAAACACTGAATCCTTAGAAAACACTTTTTTGATTTTAGAGATTTCAAAGTTGAAAAGTGATGAAACACAATAAACACAGAGCTGGAAGTTTACACATGTTAATGTTGTTGTGTCGTATTGTTTTTGTTATTTCATGTTGTTGTTGTTGTTCAGTATCAGCCCCACTACAGCCGTCACTTCATGCCTCTGGGGGAGAAGGAGCGTCAGGATCGCGAGGTGTTTCAGAGGAACATGAAGAGCCGAATGGAGACGTTCAAATCCACCAGACACAAACGGCATAAGAAGGAGAGGAGCCTGAAGAAGGTGAGAAAACATGTAGAAGGTGAGGGTCATGTAGAAGATGAGGAACATGTAGAAGATGATGAACATGTAGAAGGTGAGGAACATGTAGAAGGTGATGAACATGTAGAAGGTGAGGAACATGTAGAAGGTGAGGAACATGTAGAAGGTGATGAACATGTAGAAGTTGATGAACATGTAGAAGGTGAGGAACATGTAGAAATGTAATGAACATGTAGAAGGTGAGGAACATGTAGAAGGTGAGGAACATGTAGAAGGTGAGGAACATGGACTTTAAGTTCAACAGATACTAAATGTTCTGACAGTAGCAGTGACAGCATGAAGTTGCTGGTTTGTTTGTTTGAAGCAGAGAGATCTCTGTGTCCTGCACACACACATACACACACACACGCTGCAGCTTCACTGTTTCTTCTGCTTCCCTCAGCGCCGAGGATCCGACACCAAGGAGGACGGAGGAGACAAACCCCGACGCAACGTCAGCTGGCAGGACAAGAGTAATTACAGAAAATCACTGATGTCAAAAATAAACAAATCACTTATCAACAAACAAAGTGTTCACAAGGAATACAAGAATAAAATACACAAGAATAAAATACGGGAGAATTAAATACATGAGATTTAAATACACGAGAATTAAATACACGAGAATAAAATACACAAGAATAAAATAAACAAGAATAAAATACACAAGAATAAAATACACAAGAATTAAATACACAAGAATTAAATACACAAGAATAAAATAAAATAATTAAATACACGAGAATTAAATACTCAAGAATTAAATACACAACAATTAAATACACAAGAATTAAATACACGAGAATTAAATACACAAGAATTAAATACACAAGAATAAAATAAAATAATTAAATACACGAGAATTAAATACTCAAGAATTAAATACACAACAATTAAATACATGAGAATTAAATACACGAGAATAAAATACACGAGAATAAAATACACAAGAATAAAATAAACAAGAATAAAATACACAAGAATAAAATACACAAGAATTAAATACATGAGAATTAAATACACGAGAATAAAATACACAAGAATAAAATACACAAGAATAAAATACACAAGAATTAAATACACGAGAATAAAATACACGAGAATAAAATACACAAGAATTAAATACACAAGAATTAAATACACGAGAATAAAATACACAAGAATTAAATACACAAGAATTAAATACACGAGAATTAATTACTCAATAATTAAATACACAAGAATTAAATACACGAGAATTAAATACACAAGAATAAAATACACGAGAATTAAATACACAAGAATAAAATACACAAGAATTAAATACACAAGAATAAAATAAAATAATTTAATACACAAGAATTAAATATGCGATAATTAATTGTGTGTGTTTGTGTGTGTGTGTGTGTGTGTGTGTGTGTGTGTGTGTGTGTGTGTGTGTTTGTGTGTGTGTAGATCCGGTGGTTGTTCCCGTGGAGTCGGAGGAGGACGGAGCTGATCATTCAGACCCTGAGAAGGAGGAAGACGTTGGGATCACCTTTGTCGCTCGCAAGCCAGAGACACCAAAACAACGACCAAAATCAGGTGAAAACGTACACACACACACACACACACACACACGAGTCAAACACGGCCTAAGCTTGTTAGCACCTCGCTGCTACGTTAGCACCATGGTTTATTATATAACTACTAACATAATATATCTATAAACACATTTATTATATGAGAACTCGTTGATTGACAGAAACCCTCGTTGGGAGAAACGTGTGTCTCACTGCGGCCACCAGAGGGCGCCGCCCTGTCGGCCATCTTTATTTACAGTTCTGTGGTGTAACTGTCCCACTGTGTGTGTCCTCCCTCCCTCAGTCCCTGCAGCTCTGGACGGCTGTGAGAGTCCATCAGTGGCCCCCCCCTCGCCCCCCACTGGAGACAGCCACCTGCCGTGGAAGGGCAGCGTGGGCTCGCCCCCCCCCCTGCGTGTCCGTGGAGGCCACAAAGATCATCCCTGTGGACCTGCAGCAGGCCTGGAACCAGAGCATTTCCTCCCTGGAGAGCATCTCGTCCCCGCCCGCCCCCGCTGAGCCCGTCCACCCGCGAGTGAGCGCCCTCTCCAGACTGGGAGGCCCCCGCCCCGCCTCCTACACCCCGCCGGGCAGCACCACCTCCATCGGGGCCCAGGCGGTGTCGCAGACCTTCTTCTGCCTCCCGGAGAAGAAGAAGGATGAGGAGGAGGAGGAGGAGGAGGAGGAGGAGGAGATGCTGCAGGAGATGCAGCCGCTCATGTCGTCTCTGAGGCCCCCCGGCTACCTGCCGCCACCCCCGCCACCGTCCGGCTCCGCCCCCGGCTCGGGGAGGAGGAGGAACCCCTGTGTCTACCTGAGGAGCCTGGTGACGGCGCCGCCTCCTGGCAGCGAGCCGCACAGCCGAGGCCCCACACAGCTGTGAGAGAAACATCCAGCGCCTGCAGAGCGGAGCAACACACACACACACACACACACACACACACACACACACACACACACACACTGAGCAGAAGTTAGAAATGAGGTGAATTCTGATAAGAAGCTTAAATATAAAGATGTTGTCGCTGTAGGAGCAGCTTATGTTTATGAATTATACTCTTTCATATGTAACACCTAAAACTTTACACAACACGTGTCATACAATCCTGCAGCCCAGAGATTCAACGAAGAAGAAGAATCATTTCATATCATATATAATATAATAAGATTGTTTGTGGCACGGTGAGTTGAGTATCGCTGCTTCACTGTAATGACCCTAACAGCAGGGTCAGAGGTCAGAGGTCACCTCCTGCTTCACCAGCCACCTCACACCACCAGCTCAGATTTTCAGAATAAAAGTACACGCAGCTGATTTTATACATTTATTGTTTTTTCTGTTGACGTGTTTTTAATGACGTCACGCTCATCTCGTCAGAAACGCTGAACGTTTTAATAATCTCAATAATCTTTGTTATTGATCCCAGATCCTCCTCGCTCACAGAAACAACTCAACGCTGCTGCTCTTCTTTAAGTCTTATCTGATAACTGGGGGGTGAAACATTTCACTCACACAGGGCTGTGATCTCAGCAGGTAACCTGGTGAGCAGGATAGAGTCCAGCGCTTCAACAAGCCTCACCTGTAAACATGCGTCCACATTCATACTTCATATTTATTCTGCTCGTGTCAAATCTAAAAATGTATTTTGTAAAGCTGCAAATATATAAAATCTACAGAGTAGTCTATTTTGAACCACCAAAGTGTAAAAAGGAGCTTAAAGAATATTTATACAGTTTGTGTGTGTAACTGCCTTACTCTATTGTGTGTGTGTGTGTGTGTGTGTTTCTGTTGCCAAAGACTGTGTTCGCCTTAATGTCCGAGCTGCTTTCACACTTCAGTCTGACTACAGTCCCGAGTAATACGATATTATAGTTGATGTAAAACATTATCACGTGTTGTTACAGCAGGACGTAACATTCACAGAGACTCAGATCAAAGTTAATATTCTCTGATCAATACGATAAACAACATTATTTATAAAGACATCACTTTATAAATAATGGAAATATTCTACAACAAACATAATGTCGATTATAATCACGAAAACTTCCACATGACTTGAACGCACCACAAGTCCTTCGCTGTGCACGAAGGGATTTATTTCGTGTTTCCTTTCATCCTGCAGCACTGTGTTGTAACAACAGCTGCTGCTGGTACAGAGACCGCCCTTGTGAGGGGGGGGGCCGCCACAGAGACGTAAGCGTGTTGCTGTCAGCGAGGCTCTTTTAATCTTCTTTATCTGAACACAGTCTTTGCTTCTTCTGTGGTTGTCGTGTGGAAAATCGAATGATAATCTGTCAGATATGTGTCAGCTCCGACTTCTGCCCAGAGAACTATAAGTCAATAAATGTGAGGTGTGTTTTGTGAACCCGGCTGACGTCTTTCCTGATACAGTACAAGATAATGTGCAGAGGTCATATTTGACTGATTACTTACCTTAAATAATAATCTAAAGTCAAATGTTGACTACAGGTTCCAGATTAACTGATTTATTGTAGAGTTGAATAAAGAAAGTCTGACTGCTGCTATGCCTGAGCTCATCACAGGATATTAGATCATTATTTAACCCAGTAATTTAGCAGTGAATATCTAAATACACCCAGAGAGGACTGACTGAGGGGCAATATAATGTATAGAGCACATGCAGACACAATTCAAATATATAAATATATATATTAAACTTATTCATTTTAAAAACATTAGAAAGAAATTACATTTTAAGAAGCAAAAAAACAAAAAGCCAGCAAATGAACAGAATCAGATGAGTTATGTAATTTATAGAAAAGCTCTTATTTAAATGCGCTGACAGTTTCAGCAGACCGCAGGTATTTCTCCACTAACAAACACATTCCTCCCAGATAAATATAGCAGCAACAGTTACAGAATTAATACTAAAATAATCTCTGCTAACTTGGGGTTAACGCTGCGTCTGTTACCATCAGGTGTGGGTCCACGTCAACCTCTGCAACATGATGTGGACAGCAAGGCCTGAGGACATTGTTTTCAATGCCTTGTGTTATGTTGCAATCTGTGCTTTAATTAGCTTAGTGTCAGTTTGTGTAGAACAGTTGTGGTCTATTGTCTGCAAAGCATCTCAACCAGCTGTGGCCTGAAGAAAACATGGAGCAACAGCAGACTGATGAACATGTGACCGCTTCTCTGGGATTGTTGTGCAAGCGGCAATAAATAAGTTGAAACTTGAGATGGTCTAAATTAGGCTCTTCACATGGAGACATTTATAGGGAAGGGATATAGGAATAGGAAGAGATGTGTGAGCTGTCTCACATCGACACAATCAACACAAGTACATCTACTCAACTAGAGTACACCAACAACAGTTTATACAAAGTAATACAAAAACTGCGTCGTCATATAAAAAAGACTCAACTCAGGGTTGGCTAAGAATAATGCCATTTTCTGTTGTGTTACTGGTTTGGGTTATCAGCAGGAATATGGGCAAACTAATGATTGTCATGAAACTTGATGGAAGTGTGTAGCATTTGCCAAGGAAGAACCCATTCAACTTGGAGGATCTGAACCATGGGGCAGATACACACATTATTCTTCCCTTATAGAAAAGGCCTCAACAGTAGTGAGGTAATAATTCTGTTTTCTAAACAGCCTGCTACCAATAATACCTTTATACTGCTGCACATTTTCTCTTTCAAATAAATTAAAATAAACCAAACAAAGATGGCTGCCGGAAGTGACATGTCTTCGTTTTACATACATGTTACATACGACCATGATAGACGCAATCGGAGTTTCGGGCTTCCAGTGGAATCGCAATGCATGCTGGGGGGTGGCGAGCCTAGAAAAGTGAGCACCAACTCTACACGGGCCGCCATATTATATTTCTTCTCTACGTGTTTACATTGTATTTGGCTAGTTGTTAGTGTGTGATCATCGCTCTTCTAGTTCTGGGATTTGGACACATTGTGTGGTGAAAGGATGTTCAAACTGTGGGAGAAAGATAAATAAATGGGCAGAATCTCATTGTGAGTTTCACGATTGCAAAGATTGTGACTGAGAGCCCCCATTCAAACTATTTCCATTTCCAACAGCACTAACGAACAAAGACAGAAGGCTAGCATGGACCACAGCTGTGAAGAGACAGGATTACAATGGGAAGTCTTGGGAGCCCAAGAAATCTTCATTTCATGCAAGTAAACCAACAAATGAATCCCTGATCCTGAACTCGACCTGGGGTGTGTCGTCTATCTACTATTCATATATTGACAAATGTACTTTCTATATATTGAGTTGTATAATAATTAACAAACACAAGTTAGGTATATATTTATAATAGCTTACCCTGCAACACAACTGCAATCAGCACTTATGATATCGCCAGTTTTCTTGACTGCTCAGATCCATGCTGAATGTGGCGTGTGGGAAACTTTCATTGAATGAGAACATTTAGCTTTCACAAAGCAAAACTCAGAATCTGCGAGAGGATTGAAAGATATTTGTCTAAATGCTTTGCCTTCTTTGTATTTGTTCAAAGTTTGTTTATGAAACTCAACATGGTTCCCTGGATGGTCAGACATTAAACATAATGTTATAACGCTGAGGTATATCGGCTGCCAAGAAGTCATGCTGTTGTTTTCATTGACCCGGCCATCCTGCAGTGTCAAGGGATCAGGCACTGAAACGCCACTCGGCACAACCAAAAGCTTCATCTTTTCTTTTTCTGTGATTGAAAGTCTTTCGTTAGCTGTTGGTTGCTCCTCACTGCCCATCTCTGATGCAGCAAACACCCTGGCAATAAGCTCCAGTTCTGTTCCTGAAACCTTTAAATCAAAGCGTCGACTTTCCTCATCTGAACCTCATCATAAGAAAGGAGTTCAGAACTCATTGTAGAGCAGAAGCTTTATTTACAACACGCTTGAAGAATAAGCTAAATACAATGTAAACAAACACGTAGAGAAGAAATCCATTATGGCGGCCCTTGTAGAGTTGGTGCTCACTTTTCTAGGCCCGCCACCCAGCATGCATTGCGATTCCACCGGAAGCCCGAAACTCCGATTTCGAATATTAATGACAGATGAAAATAATAATTGTTTTGTTTTGTATAAAGTAAGGGGCAGTAGGTTAAATACAATTAGATTTAAAAGAAAAGACTATTAAAATGTACATTTCTGATGTGTAAGACAGAAGTAGTAACCGGCGTGTCGCTTGTGTTTATGGCAACATAGCTGCTGAATGAAGGACAGGAAACAAGTGACGAAAAGGACTAAAAACCTGTTAAAACAAGATTAAATGCTCATCTCACTGAGGATTATGTGTTCCTGTTGGGTGGAAAAGCGTTTAAAGTGTGGAAATATCTACACAAAGCGATGAGTGTGGACAAAACGCCTGCAGAGGTTTAATTCAGTTTTACTTTGTAGTTTCATTCCATTACACCTCTTAGCTTAGTTTAGCTTAGCTTAGGTTAGCTTAGCTTAGCTTAGCTTAGCTTAGCTTAGCTTAGCTAGCATAATGTCGGAAATAGCATCACCCCGACGGCCTGGTATTACGAAAACAAAATATATTTAACTTAGTTCACAGACGAACTACTGAAATGAAACATCAGCCGAAATCTTAATTCTCTTAGTCTTTATTTAGGAATCATACGATGCAATACATTATATTATTGTTTTTTAACACTTTTTATTGTTTTTTAACATATGTAGACACTACATAAGACAGTACACAAACTTCCACATCCAAGACATAACAAAATGAAGTACATTAACAGTCGCACACATAACATAATTAAATGAACTACACGAACATGTGGGTAGGCTATGTAAGGAGATATACAAACATGTAGATATGAAAGGCTTCAATCCTTCTCCCAGCACAGGAACATTAATCATCTCCAAGTTGCTGACCCAGAGTGCCCTCTACATCCGCATGTTCCAGAGAGTTAAGGAACGGGCCCCATACTTTTTAAATAGTTCTTGTTTTCCTTTAATTGAATAGGTTATGTTCTCTAATGAGACACATGCAGACAGTTCTTTTAGCCATTTACCAATACTTGGACTGTTTACATTTCTCCATGAAAGTGCTATCATACGTGTTGCCTGTAGCAGACAGAGATTTAAAGAGATTTGTTCTTCCTTATGTTGTGTTCTTGTGGGTAACACCCTAACACAAGAAGCCTGGGCTCCATGCTTAACTGCAATGATAGAATATCTTCTATCATACATTTAACCTCCTCCCAAAACGTTCTTATCTTGGTACACTCCCAAACACAATGGAAGAACGTTCCCTTGGATTGTCCACATTTAAAACATAAGTCTGGGATATTACCATTAAACTTGTTTAGCTTTTCTGGAGTGATATATGTACGCATTAGCCAGTTATATTGTAAGAGCTTAAGATGGGTATTCGCTGTTTGTGATTGTGCTTTCTTGCAGGCACCTTCCCACTCATCAATTGAAAGGTCTTCTTGCAGATCCTCCAATTTCTAAGTTTCGCTTCAGAGGACTCAGAGGACGCAGATATAAGCTATATATAAGTATATATATATATAAGTTATAAAGTGCAGAAATGAAGTGTTTCCCCCCTACAGTCCTTTAATATTGTGTTCTCTAGTGGTGAGTATGGAGGTATAGGTAATAATTGTTTTTGGTTTGCTCCAATAAAGCTTCTAATTTGTAAAAATGTTTCTGTGGAATGTTGTGTTGACTTGCAAGCTCCTCAAACGCGGTCAATTCATCATCATTGAGCCAATATAGATCCTGAACTCTCTGTACACCCTTATCTGAGCAAACCTTAAACCCTCTATCAGCTCTGCCTGGAGTGAAGTCATCATTTCCCCAAATTGGACTAAAACGTGAAAGAAAGGGGCCCGAGTACTTCCTCACTTCATGCTCTAATCATGTTCCTAGTAATAGGGTTAGTGTTTCTTTGTAAGTTTCTTCAGACTAGTACAAACACATGGGAAGAGGTAGCTCTAAAGATAGTAGTCCTTAACTGAGTTGCCCAGTAGTACCAGAGAGGATTAGGACACGCAAGGCCCCCCCCTCTATCATAGGGCATGTACAGGAGGGTTAAGCGCAAGCGGGCTTGTTTGTTGTTCCACAAAAAACTTAAAAATAATTTCCTTAACTTTGAAAATAAGTTTGGAGGGGGCAGGGGGATGTTTTGGAATAGATACAGCAACTTGGGGAGTATGTTCACCAAATGTTCCTATCACTTCTAATAATACTGGAATTGATCTCTCCAACTCCTTGAGAAACACTATGATGTCATCAGCATATAAAGCTATAGTTATACCAGAGATCTTTGGATGAGACCGAACAGCTATGGCCAGCGGTTCTATTGCCATTATAAACAAAAGTGGTGATAGAGGACACCCCTGACGACACCCTTGTGGATCTTGATTTGTTTCGAGGTTGTATTATTTGTATTTCTGCAACAGGGTCAGTGTACAACAATTTAAACCATTTACAAAACATTTACCACATCCAAAGCGTTCGAGGACATCAAGAAGATATGGCCATTCGACCCTATCGAACGCCTTCTCGGCATCTAACGATAAGAGAGCAGTATCTGGCATTTCCTTTTGGCTATGTAGAATGTTCAGCACCCTCCTGACGTTATGAAACCCTTGGCGCCCCTTAATAAATCAAATCAAATGTATTTGTATAGCCCAATATCACAAATTATACATTTGTCTCAGTGTGCTTTACAGACTGTACAGGTTACGACATCCTCTGTCCTTAGACCCTCGCATCGCACAAGGAAAAACTTCCTAAAAGAAACCTCAAAATTAAAGGGGGAAAAATGGAAGAAACCTCAGAGAGAGCAACTGAGGAGGGATCCCTCTCCCAGGACGGACAGACGTGCAATAGATGTCGTGTGTACAGGATAAACAACATAGTACAAATACAACATTTGACAGAAATTATGTTGTGTTCTGATCTTCCTTAATTATCCCTGGGAGCAGGCCTTTAGACAACACCTCTACGTGCGAGTTGAGAAGGCTTATTGGTCTTAGGTTCTCACATCTATTGCAGGTTTCCCTGGTTCTGGTAACAATGTAATCAAGGCTTCTCTCAGTGATGGCGGAAGGATTTCATTTTTAAAAGATTCTAATAACATATTTAAGAGGGGCGTTTGTACTTTATATTTAAACCTGTTGTACATATCTATAGGTAGGCCATCTGGCCCTGCAGCCTTCCCACATTTCATGTTATCAGTTGCATCAGAGATCTCTTGTAATGATACTTCAGCTTCCAGACGAGGTCTGAGTTCTGTTGGGACACTAGGTATATTGAGTGTCTAAGAAGTTATTTTGACTTGTCAAATCTGTATTTATGTCAGAGTCGTATAAGTTTTCATAGACATTTTGGACTATATCATCTCCCTTATTGTTCTGTATTAACATAATGGATCTTTCAGTTTGTAATTGTTTAATGCGTCACTCTAATATCTTTACAGGCTTCTCTCCTTGGTTGTAAGATGTTAGTTTGAGTCTTAGTAGACTTGCCACTGCTTTAGAAGCTGACAGTTCATTATACTGTGTCCTCAGTACGAGCACTTCTTGTTGTACTTTGGGGCAGGGTTTCTAAAAGGCCTCACTCTCCAGGGTTTTTATTTTCGATTCCAACATTGTCATTTTCTGACGAGCTTTTTTGGATTTGGAGCTCGTGTAGTTAATAATTTGGCCTCTAATAAATGCTTTAAAAGCTTCCCATCTTATAGATGCTGATGTTTCCGATGTATTCGTCTCAAAATATAAATCAATTTGTTTGCCAAGATACGTGACAAAATCTGAGTCTTGCAACCATTTTTGTTGGAATCTCCATTTAGGAGGATCTCTAGCCGTGAGTCGACATAAAGCAGTGAGTTTGGTGCATGGTCCGGAATAAGGATTCCATCATAAGTGCCGTCTTTAATTTGAGAAGCCAAATATCAAAAAGTAATCAATACGGGAATAAGATTGGAAAAAGCAGAATAGCAAGAACACTCTATAGCATCAGGCTTTAATTCTCTCCAGATGTCTTTCACATTGAAATCTTTCATAATATTAAGTAATACTTCCCTGCTGTTGGTGTGTGATGTATGTATGCCCCCTGACCGATCCTTTGTTGGATCCAATACACAGTTAAAATCCCTGCTGTGATGTGATTACCAGTAAATGTTGAAAGGTATAAAACAGGTCCCTGAACAACAATCATCATTATTGGGGGCATATATGTTAACTAGATTCAGGGTTTCTGTTAGTAGAGTACCCTGTACAACTAAGTATCTACCGACTATACTTCTATTCCTAACCTTTGTTTTACATTACTAACCATCATGTAATCATAAGAAGTCCCACCATACTTAACTAACGGGCAGTGGTCTCAGGAGGAGCCAACATATGTTATGCTGTAACATTCCAGATTATAAAAGTGCCAAAATAAAATAAATATGCTTCAATTTCTAAACTGAAGGCTCCACCTCGTCATAAGACGGCACTTACCCGCCTTGTTACACCACCATTGCAGGGCTCATCACACATGTAGCTGAACAGCTAGTTATCAGAGACAATCCCCCTAAGAGCTGGCCTCAGGAGTACTTATCAACTCAACCTCATTTAAAGCTGTTGCTTTCAAGCTTTAACTTAAATACTTCATGCAACGTTGGTGAGATACTGAGAAGTATGCAAACATAAAAAATTAAACTAGGTCAGGGCTAACGTGATTAGCGTCCCATGTGTGGTATCAGACCCCAATGTTATATAAACACTCGTGACCACCAGAACATATACAGTATATCTCAAAAGTGAGTACACCCTTTAGATTTTTGCAAATATTCTGTTATATCCTTTCAGGGGATAACATTATCCTACTGAAACTTTGATATAACTTAAAGTAGTCAGTGTGCTGCTTGAATAACAGTATAGATTTATTGTCCTTTGAAAATTACTCAGTACACAGCTGTTAATGTCTAAACAGCTGGCAACAAAAGTGAGTACACCCCATAGTGAACATGTCTAAATTGTGCCCAAAGTGTCAATATTTTGTGTGACCACCATTGTTATCTAGCACTGCTTTAACCCTCCTGGGCATGGAATTCACCAGAGCTGCACAGGTTGCTTCTGGAATCTTCTTCCACTCCTCCACGACGACATCACGGAGCGCACGGATGTTGGACACCTTGCACTCCTCCACCTTCCTCTTGAGGATGCCCCACATGTGCTCAATTGGGTTTAGGTCTGGAGACATACTTGGCCAGTCCATCACCTTAACCTTCAGCTTCTTCAGCAAGGCCGTTGTCATCTTGGAGGTGTGTTTAGGGGCCTTATCATGTTGGAAAACTGGGGTTCCTTACTGGAGCTGCTGCCCCCGTGACCCGATCCCGGATAAGCGGTAGACGATGGATGGATGGATATATATACACATATATATATATAAATACATATATATATGTGTATATATATATATATATGTATATATATGTATATATATATGTATATATATGTATATATATGTATATATATATATATATGTATATATATATATATATATGTATATATATATATATATATATATATGTATATATATGTATGTATATATATATATATATATATATATATATATATATATGTATGTGTATATATATACATATATATACATACATATATGTATATATATATATATACACATATATGTATATATGTGTATATGTATATTATATATACACATATACACATATACACATATATACATATATGTGTATATGTATATATATATATATATATATGTATATGTGTATATATATACATATATATACATACATATATGTATATATATATATATATATATACATATACATATACACATATATACATATATGTGTATATGTATATATGTGTATATATATATATACATATACATATACATATACACATATATACATATATGTATGCGTGCGTGGTGTGGTTTCTATTTAGTTCTCTCCTCTCCTTTCTTCCACTGTAGGTGTGTGTGTGTCAGGTGCGAAGCCCCGCCCTTCGCAAAACGGAGCGAAGGAGAGAATGTGAATGCACAAAGCAGACAGTACAAACTGAAACGTGCACATACATTAGATCAATAACATCAGCGTTTTAGTTTATTTAATAAAAGACTCCTGTCAATGTGAAAAGTGAGTTGTGAATATAAAAAACAAACAAACAAAAAACACCTTGAAGTTCAGGGTGGGGTGCGGGGCTCCGTTGACGGATTTGTTGTTTTGTTTTTTACTGAGGTTTTGTGAATCGTGGAATTTCACTGGTATTGGTATTGACTACTAAACTTCTGGTATTGTGACTTCCCTTGTTATATTTATGTTCTCATGTATTTACCATGCTGGTGGTTTCAATACTTCTTCTTTATTAATGGCTCAGCTTTCATCCGTTTCTGTGGTTGGTGGCCGGTCTACATATGTAGCAGCGTTGGTTGAAGTGCTCATCAAGGGACAGGCGCTGGAGAATATTTTATCCAACCTCTTTGTCTTTCTGCCATTTTGTCCTCTCTTATTAAACTGTTCAAAGTGCTCCTCCCTACCCCTGACCGTTTTAAACCCTAGGAGCTCTCCTCAGGGCCAAGATGCTTAATGAATAACTTTTATCTTTACCAGGATCTAGTGTTATCTGTAAGGGGACATTTTTCATCCTCCTTCTAAGAATCTGTCACTGGGAGCAACTCTTTATAGGACGAAGCTTCATGAATACGGCCCCAGGTTAAAGGATTGATATGCTACAGGTGTTTGTAAAGTCAGATGACACCTGCATTCTTTACCTGTGCTGTAATGTGAGCACAGGGTGTGGGTGACTGTCAACAAAGTCTGATTCAGTTGGAGGAAATGCCTTCATAATTAATTTCTATTAACATTTTGTATCCTCTCGCATATTGGTATGATCCCCCCCGGTGGTGTTTTTAGTCTTACCCCCCAGCTGCGTGTTGTGTCACGCTGCCCGCTGTGCAGTAGCACGTCCTGCAGCATCGGGCTGCAGTAACGTCTGTTCACTGTGAGGAGCTCATGACATCAGTTACTGTGGCTTTTAATGCTGAACCTCCACTCTGTATATTCATTCATTTCTCACAATTGCATTTCATGTTACGGACACGCACTGTTGAGGAAGAGCAATCGTGCTGCCTGTCTACAAGCAATATTCCTAACTTTTACAGTTATAAAATACACAAAACAGTTATTATAGGTCCCAGTAACTGAATTTGAGTTTATAGAAAGTTGAATTTCCAGTGAGGATCAAAGACAGTTTCAGAGAAACCAAAATAATAAATTAAACTTCAAATGTTGCTATTCAGTTTGCAATTATCCAAGTTAAACAATACAAATATAAAATATACTATTTATATTCAGTTTTCTATTGCAATTATTTAAGTTGAGCAATTTCAATCTAAATAAATTCTTTAAATTCAGTTTGAATCTGCCCATAGTACAGTATTTATTATAATCTCTGGTGTTTAATTGTAATGCTAATAATGTTGAATTTTAGTTGAGTCAGCGTTCCAGCAGGGGGCGCTGCTCTGTCTCAGTGTAGCTGGAGCATCATTCATCCTTTTATATCGACTTTAACCTTTGACTCTGAAATCAGGACCTTTAAGAACATGTTTAATGTCTTCAACAGCCTGCTCGGTGTTTTTAAATCTTTTATGTTCACGCTTCTGTCGATGCTGTGTTGGTGAGGTTTAATAACATCCTGCTGTGTGGTCTTTATTAAGTTAAGTGTGATCCGAACATTTATTCCAAACGCTGCTGATGTCCAGAGAGGTGGAGGTTTGTCTGTAATGTGAACCTCCACCCGTCAACAACTGCTCTGATGTGTGGCTGCTCTCACCCTCAGCTGTTTATCCATCAGCTGTGAGTGCAGCACATACCGACAGCTTCATGTACGTCACAAACATTATAAACATGTTGAAGCTCAGCCCGCAGGATTTCATATAGAGCTGCAATTAAAGGATCATCTTCATTCTGTGAGACTTCCCGGTATACAGTTATTATTATTACTATTATTATTATTATTATTATTATTATTATTATTATTATTATTATTATTATTATTATTATTATTATCATCATCAGTGAGAATGACCCTGAAAGGAATAAGAACAGAATTACAATAATAAACAGAATCATAAACCTGATCAAATAAATGGCATGTAACTATAATATGTTCAATACCTAAAGGATGTTGGCAGTACTAAATATTAAATGTTAATAATGTAAACCCCCCCCCCCCACCACACACACTTACTGTAACACCACGGTTGTGCACTTTATATGTGTTATTGTTATTACTGGCTGCTACTTCAGTTGTATTATGCTGCTCCTTTTTCTGGTTGTGGCCGTGTGTTTGACTCTAATTTAATATGTTAGCTTCTTATTTTACTTTCTCTCTCCTGCTCTGTCCCTTTGCTGATGTACCACTGTACAGGATTTCTGATAAAGGAACTCCTAAATGAAAAATAACATCAGCTATTATTGAGATATATAAATATATTGTTACCAATTACAATATACTGTAGGTGCACCTTTTAACTCCATTTTATACATATCAGTATACCATTACAACACTATTATGGATTAATCTCCCAATTATTTTTTAGATTAATCGATTAAATAGTGAAATATGTCCGTCCCAGTTTCTCAGTCACAGAAAGGCAGCAAATCTCCATTTGAGAGGCTGAAAATGGCTTTTTCTGACATATTAATTCATTAATCATTAATCAAAACAGTTGGAGATTACTTATGATTGAGTTATAGTTGCAGGTCTAATTTGGAAAGATATTTAGTGTGTGTTCATTATAGCATGGTCGGGCTGTTTTTAAAAGGGAGGATGGTGATAAGTGAGTCCATGCTGTCTTTAGCTGAAGCCTGTGTGACTCCTCCTGCAGAGATTCATCGAGCTGCAGGCCTGGACCTGAACCGTCGTCTCAGACCGGAGCAGGAACAAAGAGGAGGTAAGAGATGGATGTGAGCTGCAGGTCAGCAGGGTCGTCGCTTTGTTTCTACACAGCAGCTAAATGGATGTAATTGTTTGTGTAGCCAGCAGCAGCCTCACCTCGCCAGGTGGGTGTAAATCACAGCCTGATTGTTAGTTGTGTCAGACAGCCGGCCAGCCATGAACAGCAGGCTGACGAGGAATTAGGAAACACTAGCCTGAGGAGACGTCACTAGCCTGAGGAGACGTCACTAGGCTGAGGAGACGTCACTAGGCCGAGGAGACGTCACTAGGCTGAGGAGACGTCACTAGGCTGAGGAGACGTCACTAGCCTGAGGAGACGTCACTAGGCCGAGACGTCACTAGGCCGAGGAGACGTCACTAGGCTAAGGAGACGTCACTAGGCTGAGGAGACGTCACTAGGCTTAGGAAACACTAGCCTGAGGAGACGTCACTAGGCTGAGGAGACGTCACTAGGCTGAGGAGACGTCACTAGCCTGAGGAGACGTCACTAGCCTGAGGAGACGTCACTAGGCTGAGGAGACGTCACTAGCCTGAGGAGACGTCACTAGGCTGAGGAGACGTCACTAGGCTTAGGAAACACTAGCCTGAGGAGACGTCACTAGGCTGAGGAGACGTCACTAGGCTGAGGAGACGTCACTAGGCTGAGGAGACGTCACTAGGCTGAGGAGACGTCACTAGCCTGAGGAGACGTCACTAGCCTGAGGAGACATCACTAGGCTGAGGAGACGTCACTAGGCTGAGGAGACGTCACTAGGCTGAGGAGACGTCACTAGGCTGAGGAGACGTCACTAGCCTGAGGAGACGTCACTAGGCTGAGGAGACGTCACTAGGCTTAGGAAACACTAGCCTGAGGAGACGTCACTAGGCTGAAGAGACGTCACTAGGCTGAGGAGACGTCACTAGCCTGAGGAGACGTCACTAGCCTGAGGAGACATCACTAGGCTGAGGAGACTTCACTAGGCTGAGGAGACGTCACTAGCCTGAGGAGAAAACAATTACATTCATTTGAATTAAAACGTTATTAAAAATATAACGCCACAGCAGCATTATGTAATCAAACATTTAAAGGGTTGACATTGTGAAATGAATATCTGGTAGTTATGATCAGCACTGAAGTTATTTAAAAGATTTAGTGAAAGTTAACACGGTTTTGAACATATCTAAAGTGACTTTAGGGTTAAAGGTGAGGAGCCTGTGTCCCAACACGTCCAGTCAGTGAGAGTTTCATCAGCTCTCAGGGCGTTCACCCGTCTGGTCGAATCCTCCACTAGAAAAGTAGAAACGTTGAGATAATGTTGACGGGATGCGTTACCTGACGACACCGACGGCCAATCACAGGGCAGTCCTCTTGTAGCGGCCCAGGTGATGGAGCGCCTTAACAAAGACGGGAACATTTCTAAATGTTTCATCCTCACATCAGGTCTGGGATCAGCCTTCATCAGTGTGCTGGAAACCGTTTGTATGAACTCCTTTTTATCATGTTTAACTTTTACATAAACACACTGGACTACAGCTAAAGATTCTTTTCTACATTAATGTGAAATAAAAAACACAAAGACATTCACTTTAATAAAACTGATGCCACACAACAAACTTCGGCTGCTGGCATCAGCGAGACCTGCAGACCTCTTCATCGGATGAATCCTGCAGACCTCTTCATCGGATGAATCCTGCAGACCTCTTCATCGGATGAATCCTGCAGACCTCTTCATCGGATGAATCCTGCGTCCTTACTGCCAAATGTTTAGTTTTCACAGCAACATTAAAAGAAGGAGCTGCTCCCTGTTATATTTGCATATGTGATAATCACTTATCAATACTGGAGGGTTGAGCCGGAGGTCATTTCTGTGGCAACATAATGAATCTATTTTGCGAGGGTTTAGCATCTTCCCCCCGCGCTCATTGGCTGCCTGTGAATCGCTCTGCGAGGTGGAAAACCTGCTCACATTCTTCTCTGATGAGTTGTCTGTCGCTCAGAGAGCAGCGAGCACACAGCAGTAACTTTCCATCAGAGCAGAGAGACGTGTTTATAGACGTGTTGTCCTGCTGTCAGCTCACTGCTCCAGTCATCACAGAGGACACGTCACAACCACCACACACTGATGCAGAGCACCAGGGCCGCACTTCTAAACACAGACCTGCTGCACCAAGGAAACAACGCATTGTACAGCAACGCTTTGTACAGCAACGCTTTGTACAGCAACACTTTGTACGGCAAAGCATTGTATGGCAACGCATTGTACGACAACGCATCGTACGGCAACGCATCATATAGCAACAATACGTACAGCAACGCATTGTACAGCAACGCTTTGTACAGCAACGCATTGTACAGCAGTTCTTTGATTGACCTCGTGCTGTGTTCAAGGACCCGCTCACAGCACCGGTCCACTCTGTCCGTTCGACAGAACTGACATTTTGTCTTGTACATGTCTTCAGTTTACTATTGGCAGGGTGTGTGTGTGTGTGTGTGTGTGTGTGTGTGTGTGTGTGTGTGTGTGTGTGTGTGTGTGTGTGTGTGACTCAGTGACTTAAAGAATCAAAAGTTACTCAAACACAATCTGGCAAATAAGTAAAGCTGATCGTCGAGCTGCCTTTTTATTTCTTACAAACTTTCCATTTCAAAAGTCACATGTAAGTCTCTGACTTGGTGAGCAGGATGATGTCATCAGATGCAACTTCCAGCTGCTTTTGGAGAAAGAACCTTAATTTCTGGAAGCTGGGATTGTATTGTGTGAGTTAAAAGTAATATTGTGCAGTCAGCTGACCCCTGCCCCCCCCCCTCTGCCCTCTCCCTTCTCTCTACATATTTAGCATCATTTGAAAGCAGGCTGACTGGAGGCCATTGAAGCTGCAGTCAGGTTGAAGTGGGGGGGGTCAGGGAGCCCTCCAGGGAGGCTGGCTGCACCTCAAAGCTTTGTATTGAAGGCTCCACAGAGGCCCTTTACAGCCAGACTACTGCAGGTTTAAAGCAGCAGGACAGACTATTCACTCGCAGTAAGAGAGCGAGCAGGAAGCCGCTTTAATGCAGACACACCAGATGTGTTTGTGGGGGCAAAAGGAAGCGATGGTGGAGGACAGTCACAGTTCCAGAGTTGAAAACATATTTTATTACAAATCACATGTTACTTCACTGCAAGCCTTTTCCAATAACAGCCTCATGGTACCGCGTCCGGACAGAAATGTGTCAACAACTATTGATGCTTTTTAATGGAAACTGTCAGATTCCTGACCCTGTCACTCCCGGAGTGTCGCATCAGGAGGATATGAAGATGGCAGCCTGTTCCCAGAGAGTCAGCAAGTTCAGTTTCACTCTCCAGTCTGAGCTGTGTCAGCGGGCCGTGTTGTTGGAGGAGTTACAGCTCCTCGTGTCTTCAAACGGCTGAATCCACACATTCCTGCTTCAGTACAACACAAAGCACATGAAGCCTGCCAGCAACATGACTTCATGTCCAGCCTGAGGGGAGAGCTGGGGGGGGGGGGGGGGGGGGGGGGCTGCAGCTTGTAGTTACAACAGGACATTCAGAAACTGTTTAAGTGTTGCTTTCTCCTCATGAAGTGTGATGATGAACAAAATGAGGCCGTTATATTATATATTACATATATGATGTCTAGATGTTAAATATGATCTGGTTAATATTCATGTGGATGTTGATAATGAGCCTTAATAATGCATTTATCTCAATATTAGATTCACTGGGTTCAGTCAGAATGTACATGAACAACTCACTGTTTAAACCACACTCTGGACCTTGTTCTGGGATATGGTGTTGAAACTGAAAGTTTATCAGTGTGTCCACATAATCCTCTTTTATCAGAACATTTTAATAACTTCTGAAGTCCTGTTACTGGACTGCAAGCCAGTAGGCAGAACATCCTACGCTCGATGTTTATCTGAAAGTGCTGTGACTAAATTTAAGGAAGTGATTCCATCAGCACTTAATTCAACACCAGGACTCAATATCAATATAACGGAGGACTCCAATGCTAACTTTAGTCCCTCCCAAATTAATCATCTTGTTGATAGCGCTGCAGCCTCACTGCGAATAACACTCGACTCTGTCGCTCCTCTAAAGAAGATCATAAAACAGAAAAGAAAGCTCCATGGCTTAATTTACAAATCCGCAAACTAAAACAAAAGTCGAGAAATCTTGAAAGTAAATGGCGTTCCACTAAATTGGAAGAATCTCGTTTAGTCTGGTTAGATCATCTTAAACGTATAAGAAGGCTCTCCGTAATGCAGAGCAGCTTATTACTCTTCCTTAATAGAAGAACATAAGAACAACCCCAGGTTTCTGTTCAGCACTGAGGCTGACAGAGAGCCACAGCTCTACAGAGCCTTCTGTTCCTATATCTCTCAGTAGTGACGGCTTCATGAGCTTCTTTAACCATAAAATTATAATTATTAGAGACAAAATTAATCTCCTCCTGACCTCAATTGGTAATGACTTAACTTCAACCTCCAAAACCTTAAAAACATCTGTAACTCCTGAAATATATCTAGACTGTTTTACTCCAATCAACCTGAACCAACTAACTTCAACAATCTCATCGTCTAAGCATCAACCTGTCTTTTAGACCCGATTCAACTAAACTGTTTAAAGAAGTTTTACCCTTAATTAACACCTCGTTATTAAATATGATCAACCTGTCTCTATTATCTGGCTACATACCACAATCCTTTAAAGTAGCTGTAATAAAACCACTTCTTAAAAAGCCCAGTCTTGATCCAAAGGTTTTAGCAAACTATAGGCCGATATCTAACCTTCCCTTTCTCGCTAAGATCCTCGAGAAAGCAGTTGCAAAACAGTTGTGTGACTTTTTACATAATAATAGTTTATTTGAGGTTTTTCAATCTGGATTTAGAGTTCATCATAGCACAGAGACGGCACTGGTGAAAGCCAACGACCTTCTATTGGCATCAGACAAAGGACTTGTCTCTGTTCTTGTCTTGTTAGACCTCAGTGCTGCTTTCCACACTGTTGATCAGGACATTCTACTACAGAGACTGGAACATTGTGTTGGCATAAAAGGAATCGCACTAAGCTGGTTCAAGTCCTATTTATCTGAGCGATCTCAATTTGTACTTGTTAACGATAAATCCTCCATGACAGCCAAAGTCAGTCTTGGAGTTCCGCAGGGTTCTGTACTTGGACCGATTCTATTCACCTTATATATGCTTCCTTTGGGCAATATTATAAGGAACCACTCTATAAACTTTCATTGTTATGCGGATGATACCCAATTATATCTATCAATTAAACCAGATGAGACCAATCAATTGGCTAAACTTCAAGCCTTAAGGACATAAAAACTTGGATGTCTAGCAACTTCTTGATGTTAAACAGACAAAACTGAAGTTATTATACTTGGCCCTAAACGCCTCCGAAACGCATTTTCTAATGACATAGAAGCTCTGGATGGCATTAACTTGGCCTCCAGCACCACTGTAAGGAATCTTGGCGTCATCTTTGATCAAGATCTGTCGTTTAACTCCCACATAAATGCAGAAAAACTAGTCCATGCATTTGTTACTTCAAGGCTGGATTACTGCAACTCATTGTTATCAGGTTGTCCCAAAAAGTCGCTTAAGACTCTTCAGTTGATCCAAAATGCAGCGGCACGTGTATTGACAAGAACAAGGAAACGGGATCATATTACTCCTGTATTAGCTGCTCTGCACTGGCTCCCGGTTAAATACAGAATATAATTCAAAATCCTTCTCCTGACTTACAAATCAATTAATGGTCAGGCTCCAGCATATCTTAAAGATCTCATAGTACCTTATAAACCAACTAGAGCATTACGCTCCCAGACTACAGGGTTACTTGTGGTTCCTAGAGTCTCTAAGAGTACAATGGGAGCCAGAGCCTTCAGCTATCAAGCTCCTCTCCAGTGGAACCAGCTTCCAGTTTGTGTTCGGGAGGCAGACACACTCTCCACATTTAAGAACAGGCTAAAGACTTTCCTTTTTGATAAAGCTTATAGTTAGGGCTGGCTCAGGTTTGCCCTGGATCAGCCCCTAGTTATGCTGCTATAGGCTTAGACTGCCGGGGGACACCTCCCTGCTCTCTTCCTTCTCCTCCTCTCTCCTCCCCTCCCTCCCCTCTCTTCTTCTCCCTTCTTCTCCCTCTCTATCTGTATGCATTTATGTAAATGTATGTTACTAACTCACCATCCGGGGCATCATCCCCGGAGTGTCTGTCCCTCCTCAGTCTCTCCCTGAGGTTGTGTATATGTGTGTATATATATATGTGTATATATATATATATATATATATATATATATATATATATACACACACACATATATATATATATATATATATATATATATATATATATATATATATACACATATATACACATGTGTATATGTGTGTGTGTGTGTGTGTGTGTGTGTATACAGGACTGTCTCAGAAAATTAGAATATTGTGATAAAGTTCTTTATTTCTGTAATGCAATTAAAAAAACAAAAATGTCATACATTCTGAATTCATTACAAATGAACTGAAATATTGCAAGCCTTTTATTATTTTAATATTGCTGATTATGGCATACAGCTTAAGAAAACTCAAATATCCTATCTCTAAATATTAGAATATCATGAAAAAGTATACTAGTAGGGTGTTCAACGAATCACTTGAATCGTCTAATTAACTCGAAACACCTGCAAGGGTTTCCTGAGCCTTGAAAAACACTCAGCTTGGTTCAGTAAACTAAATCACAAGTATGGGGAAGACTGCTGATCTGACTGCTGTCCAGAGGACCATCATTGACACCCTCCATCAGGAGGGTAAGACACAAAAAGACATTTCTCAAAGAGCAAGCTGTGCACAGAGTGCAGTTTCAAAGCACATCCACAAAAAGTCTGTTGGAAGGGGGAAATGTGGCAGGAAACGCTGCACAACCAAGAGAGATGACCGCAGCCTTAACAGCATTGTGAAGAAGAGTCGCTTCCAGAATTTGGGGGAGCTTCAAAGACAGTGGACTGAAGCTGGAGTCCAGGTATCAAAAGCCACTGTTCACAGACGTGTCCGGGAAATGGGCTACAATAGCCGTATTCCCATGGTCAAGCCACTTCTGAACTCAAGACAACGGAAGAAGCGTCTGACTTGGGCTATGGAAAAGAAGCACTGGACAGTTGCAGAGTGGTCCAAAGTCCTTTTTTCAGACGAAAGCAAGTTTTGTATTTCATTTGGAAGTCAAGGCGCCAGAGTCTGGAGAAAGGCTGGAGAGGAGCAAAATCCAAGTTGCTTGAAATCCAGTGTGAAGTTCCCACAGTCAGCGATGGTTTGGGGAGCCATGTCAGCTGCTGGTGTTGGTCCACTGTGTTTCATCAAGCCCAGAGTAAATGCAGCTGTGTACCAAGAGATTTTAGAGCACTACATGCTTCCGTCTGCTGAAAAGCTCTATGGAGATGAGGAATTCATTTTCCAGCATGATCTGGCACCTGCCCACAGTGCCAAAACCACCAGTAACTGGTGTACTGACCATGGCATTACTGTCCTCGATTGGCCTGCCAATTCCCCTGACCTGAACCCCATAGAGAATATGTGGGGTATTGTGAAGAAGAAGCTGAAAGACACCAGACCCAACAATGCTAATGAGCTAAAGGCCGCTATTGAAGCATCCTGGGCATCCATAACACCTCAGCAATGCCACAGGCTGATTGCCTCCATGCCACGCCGCATTGATGCAGTAATCCGTGCAAAAGGATTCCCAACCAAGTACTGAGTGCATTAATGGACATTTTCAAATGTTTGATTTTGTTTTGCTGTTATAAATCTTTTTTTTACTTGGTCTGAGGAACTATTCTAATTTTTTGAGATAGGATTTTTGAGTTTTCTTAAGCTGTAAGCCATAATCAGCAATATTAAAATAATAAAAGGCTTGCAATATTTCAGTTGATTTGTAATGAATCCAGAATGCATGACATTTTTGTTTTTTTAATTGCATTACAGAAAATAAAGAACTTTATCACAATATTCTAATTTTCTGAGACAGTCCTGTATATATATTTATATTTAGTCAGGCTTCACCATCAGGTATTACAGAGAGACAGCAGCTATAGTATTATCATCTCTGTTGTTGTACTGTTTGTGTTTGTACGACCTGCAATTGTTTTCTGATCCTGGAAGAATTGCCACCTGCTGACTGAAGAGTGAATTTCTCTCAGAAACACACACTCTCTCATTACTCCAGCTCCCTGTGCGACGCTGCTTTTATTCATTGATTCAGTTTCCCCCTCGAGTCTCCTCCCCAGAGACACACAGAGCCCCTCTGTGACCACTGAGGACCCTCTGAGGTCAAAGGTCACTGATGTTAGGAGGACCAGCTGCCACTTAGCATTAGCAGAGACAACACAGCCTCACTGCAGCAGCAACGTGTGTGTGTGTGTGTGTGTGTGTGTGTGTGTGTGTGTGTGTGTGTGTGTGTGTGTGAACCGCGTCCTCCTCTAGCACATCACAACCTTAAAACGTTTCGGTAATTTAAAGATTTCCTCTTGGCCCGCTCTACATCCGGCACACTTGTGTTGCATCTTTAATTTCCAGTTTACAATCATTTACATAATGTGTTAAGAAATGACCAACGTGTACGGTAACTGACAAAAAAGGTAGGCCTAACGTTTAAAGGTATATTCCGCAATAAAATATGTAATAACTGTCCCTGTGTTATATATTTAGTGTTCTATAACACCCATGATGCACCGCTGCTGCACCACCACACCAAACTCCAGCGTTCACTGTTGTCTTCATTCAGAGCCCCTGGGGGCAGAACATTACATGTTGTCAGATGTATTATTGCGCGGTGAAAGGTTTTGGTGCCGCTGCACCTGAAATATAAAGTTGGCGCACCAACCCATGTAAGACGTGCTTGTGGAACCGGGACCTTCATGCTCCTGCTCTCATGATCCATTCTGCTGCAGCTGACCACGCAGCTCTGATGCTGGACCTCCCAGCTCCTCGTTACTCTGTAATGAGCACGTTCATGTGTGAGGGTCGGATCCTCTCGCTGCTGATAACAGCAGGAATGTTTCACACTGGTTTGTCTGCAGTCAGGATGTATGTCTGAATCCCTCCCAGCTGATGCCTGATGAAATAAAAACATCTCCTCAGACTGACCCTTTAAGAGCTTCTCAAACCCACACGGTCAACTTTCTGAAATATATGAGCACACATCCGAAAAATAAGCACATCTGCTCATAAATCTTTTTGATTTAAAAGTGTTCCTCTTTCCTGCAGGTGTTGCTTTCTCTCTTCCCGAGCTGAACATTATGACCCTGCAGATTTCCTTACATCAAATCTAAGAGCGCGATTAATCAGCGTTATTTCTTCTGTGATTAATTAATCACAAATAACGCACTAATTTGACAGCCCTAGTATAAATATCTGTCCTCTTCAGTGGACCCTGACGTCTGATGCTTTTAACCTCACACCAACTTTCACTCCTCAGACAACAGGAAGCCTTTTTAAACAAATACAAAACATTCTTTCAAGTTCTTTGCATTTCCACTCTTTATGTAAATGTGACATAAAAACAGGTGGAAACACACAAGTGTTCTATTTTAAGATTAATTCACCATCCAAAGAATGTTCTGCAAACTCCTGCCTGCCTGTGTGTGTTACCAACTGGAGAGAGAGAGAGAGAGACCGAGAGAGAGGGGGGGGGGGAGAGAGAGAGACAGAGAGAGACAGAGAGAGAGAGAGAGAGACAGACAGAGACAGAGAGAGAGAGAGAGACAGAGAGAGAGAGAGAGAGACCGAGAGAGAGGGGGGGGAGAGAGAGAGAGACAGAGAGAGACAGAGAGAGAGAGAGAGACAGAGAGAGAGAGAGAGAGAGAGAGAGGACAGACAGAGACAGAGAGAGAGACAGACAGAGACAGAGAGAGAGAGAGACAGAGACAGAGACAGAGAGACAGACAGACAGACAGACAGACAGACAGACAGACAGACAGACGTCTGAGCCTGCAGGCTGCTCTTCTCTGAACTCGTGCAGCTTCCTGCAGTGTTCTCCGGACTAAACTCTCTGAGCTGCTCAGGTTTTTGTTCGTTCTCTCGGATCGTCCCGGTCTCTGCTGTCGTGTGATTGTTGTTTGGATTACTTCTCATGAGTCTGGGTGGGAGTCGTACTCCATCACAGTAAGTGCCTCCTCTTGCAGCTACAGCTTTATGTCTCTACATCTTTATATCTCTACAGTTTTATATCTCTACAGTTTTACATTTCTACAGTTTTATATCTCTACAGTTTTATATCTCTACAGTTTTACATCTCTACAGTTTTATATCTCTACAGTTTTACATCTCTACAGTTTTACATCTCTACAGTTTTATATCTCTACAGTTTTATATCTCTACAGTTTTACATCTCTACAGTTTTATATCTACAGTTTTATATTTCTACAGTTTTACATCTCTACAGTTTTATATCTCTACAGTTTTATATCTCTACAGTTTTACATCTCTACAGTTTTATATCTCTACAGTTTTACATCTCTACAGTTTTACATCTCTACAGTTTATATTTCTACAGTTTTATATCTCTACAGTTTTTATATTTCTACAGTTTTACATCTCTACAGTTTTACATCTCTACAGTTTTATATTTCTACAGTTTTACATCTCTACAGTTTTATATCTACAGTTTTACATTTCTACAGTTTTATATTTCTACAGTTTTACATCTCTACAGTTTTATATCTCTAAAGTTTTATATCTCTACAGTTTTATATCTCTACAGTTTTACATCTCTAAAGTTTTACATTTCGACAGTTTTATATCTCTACAGTTTTTACATTTCTACAGTTTTACATCTCTACAGTTTACATCTCTACAGTTTTATATCTCTAAAGTTTTATATCTCTACAGTTTACATTTCTACAGTTTTACATCTCTACAGTTTTACATCTCTACAGTTTTATATATCTACAGTTTTACATCTCTACAGTTTTATATCTCTACAGTTTTTACATCTCTACAGTTTTATATCTCTACAGTTTTTACATCTCTACAGTTTTACATTTCTACAGTTTTACATTTCTACAGTTTATATCTCTACAGTTTTATATTTCTACAGTTTTATATATCTACAGTTTTATATTTCTACAGTTTTATATCTACAGTTTTATATCTCTACAGTTTTACATCTCTACAGTTTTACATTTCTACAGTTTTATATCTACAGTTTTATATCTCTACAGTTTTTACATCTCTACAGTTTTATATTTCTACAGTTTTATATCTCTACAGTTTTATATTTCTACAGTTTTATATCTACAGTTTTATATCTCTACAGTTTTACATCTCTACAGTTTTACATTTCTACAGTTTTATATCTACAGTTTTATATCTCTACAGTTTTACATCTCTACAGTTTTACATTTCTACAGTTTTACAATTCTACAGTTTTATATCTCTACAGTTTTATATTTCTACAGTTTTATATCTCTACAGTTTTATATTTCTACAGTTTTACATCTCTACAGTTTTATATTTCTACAGTTTTACATTTCTACAGTTTTATATTTCTACAGTTTTACATTTCTACAGTTTTATATTCTACAGTTTTACATCTCTACAGTTTTATATTTCTACAGTTTTACATTTCTACAGTTTTATATTTCTACAGTTTTACATTTCTACAGTTTTACATTTCTACAGTTTTATATCTCTACAGTTTTATATTTCTACAGTTTTACATTTCTACAGTTTTATATCTCTACAGTTTTATATTTCTACAGTTTTACATCTCTACAGTTTTATATTTCTACAGTTTTATATCTCTACAGTTTTATATTCTACAGTTTTACATCTCTACAGTTTTATATTTCTACAGTTTTATATTTCTACAGTTTTATATTTCTACAGTTTTACATTTCTACTGTTTTATATTTCTACAGTTTTATATTTCTACAGTTTTACATTTCTACAGTTTTATATTTCTACAGTTTTATATCTACAGTTTTATATTTCTACAGTTTTATATCTCTACAGTTTACATCTCTACAGTTTTTATATTTCTACAGTTTTATATCTACAGTTTTATATCTCTACAGTTTTATATTTCTACAATTTTATATCTCTACAGTTTTATATTTCTACAGTTTTATATCTACAGTTTTATATCTCTACAGTTTTACATCTCTACAGTTTTTACATTTCTACAGTTTTATATCTACAGTTTTATATCTCTACAGTTTTACATCTCTACAGTTTTACATTTCTACAGTTTTACATTTCTACAGTTTTATATCTCTACAGTTTTATATTTCTACAGTTTTATATCTCTACAGTTTTATATTTCTACAGTTTATATCTACAGTTTTATATCTCTACAGTTTTACATCTCTACAGTTTTACATTTCTACAGTTTTATATCTACAGTTTTATATCTCTACAGTTTTACATCTCTACAGTTTTACATTTCTACAGTTTTACATTCTACAGTTTTATATCTCTACAGTTTATATTTCTACAGTTTATTCTCTACAGTTTTATATTCTACAGTTTTACATTTCTACAGTTTTATATCTCTACAGTTTTACATTCTACAGTTTTACATCTCTACAGTTTTATATCTCTACAGTTTTATATTTCTACAGTTTTACATTTCTACAGTTTTACATTTCTACAGTTTTATATCTCTACAGTTTTATATTTCTACAGTTTTACATTTCTACAGTTTTATATCTCTACAGTTTATATCTCTACAGGTTTTATATTTCTACAGTTTTACATTTCTACAGTTTTATATTTCTACAGTTTTATATCTCTACAGTTTTATATCTCTACAGTTTTATATCTCTACAGTTTTATATCTCTACAGTTTTACATTTCTACAGTTTTACATTTCTACAGTTTTACATTTCTACAGTTTTATATCTCTACAGTTTTATATCTACAGTTTTATATCTCTACAGTTTTATATCTCTACAGTTTTACATCTCTACAGTTTATATCTACAGTTTTACATCTACAGTTTTATATCTACAGTTTTATATCTCTACAGTTTTATATCTCTACAGTTTTACATCTCTACAGTTTTATATCTCTGCAGTTTTATATCTACAGTTTTATCTCTACAGTTTTATATCTACAGTTTTACATCTCTACAGTTTTATATCTCTACAGTTTTATATCTACAGTTTTATATCTCTACAGTTTTACATTTCTACAGTTTTATATCTCTACAGTTTTACATCTCTACAGTTTTATATCTCTGCAGTTTTATATCTACAGTTTTATCTCTACAGTTTTATATCTACAGTTTTACATCTCTACAGTTTTATATCTCTACAGTTTTATATCTACAGTTTTATATCTCTACAGTTTTACATTTCTACAGTTTTATATCTCTACAGTTTTACATTTCTACAGTTTATATCTCTACAGTTTTATATTTCTACAGTTTTACATCTCTACAGTTTTATATATCTACAGTTTTATTTCTCTACAGTTTTATATCTACAGTTTTTACATCTCTACAGTTTTATATCTCTGCAGTTTTATATCTCTACAGTTTTATATCTCTACAGTTTTATATCTACAATTTTACATCTACAGTTTTACATCTCTACAGTTTTATATCTCTACAGTTTTATATCTACAGTTTTATATCTCTACAGTTTTATATCTCTACAGTTTTATATCGCTACAGTTTTATATCTCTACAGTTTTATATCTCTGCAGTTTTATATCTCTACAGTTTTATATCTACAATTTTACATCTACAGTTTTACATCTCTACAGTTTTATATCTATCTCTACAGTTTTTATATCTCTACAGTTTTATATCTACAGTTTTATATCTCTACAGTTTTATATCTACAGTTTTATATCTACAGTTTTATATCTACAGTTTTACATCTCTACAGTTTTATATCTCTACAGTTTTACATCTCTACAGTTTTATATCTCTACAGTTTTATCTCTACAGTTTTAAATCTCTACAGTTTTATATCTACAGTTTTATATCTCTGCAGTTTTATATCTCTAGTTTTATATCTACAATTTTACATCTACAGTTTTATCTCTACAGTTTTACATCTCTACAGTTTTATATCTACAGTTTTATATCTCTACAGTTTTATATCTACAGTTTTATATCTCTACAGTTTTATATCTCTACAGTTTTATATCTCTACAGTTTTATATCTACAGTTTTATATCTCTACAATTTTACATCTACAGTTTTATCTCTACAGTTTTACATCTCTACAGTTTTATATCTACAGTTTTATATCTCTACAGTTTTATATCTCTACAGTTTTATATCTCTACAGTTTTATATCTACAGTTTTATATCTCTACAATTTTACATCTACAGTTTTATCTCTACAGTTTTACATCTCTACAGTTTTATATCTACAGTTTTATATCTCTACAGTTTTATATCTCTGCAGTTTTATATCTCTACAGTTTTACATCTCTACAGTTTTACATCTAGTTTTATATCTCTACAGTTTTACATATCTACAATTTTATATCTCTACAGTTTTATATCTACAGTTTTATATTTCTACAGTTTTACATCTCTACAGTTTTATATATACAGTTTTATATCTACAGTTTTATATCTCTACAGTTTTATCTCTACAGTTTTATATCTACAGTTTTATATTTCTACAGTTTTACATCTCTACAGTTTTATATCTACAGTTTTATATCTACAGTTTTATATCTACAGTTTTATATCTCTACAGTTTTACATCTCTACAGTTTTACATCTAGTTTTATATCTCTACAGTTTTACATATCTACAATTTTATATCTCTACAGTTTTATATCTACAGTTTTATATCTCTACAGTTTTATATCTCTACAGTTTTACATCTACAGTTTTATATCTACAGTTTTTATATCTCTACAGTTTTATATCTACAGTTTATATCTCTACAGCTGCTTATTGTTTCAGAAGCAGAGAAATGTTTTCTTAGAAATGTGTCTTTGATAGTTAGATTTCAACTTTAGTCCTCATGTGTCTTAAATGTTATATCATCTGAAATAAACAGAATTTTATTAATCCAAAAGGAGATTGCTCAAAGATCAACAGAGTAATAAACATAACGCACATGAAGTAGTGATCGTAAACAATAACCGTAAAATAAGGTATTCAAATATAAGGTACCCAATAACAATATTAACAAACTCACACAGGCAGGCACACACGCACATGCACATACACATACACACACGCAGTCGCACTGAGGCGTTTAAAAAATGTGAGCAGAGTAAGTAGCCAGAGGCTGCATAGCTGGTGTGTGTGTGTGTATAATGTGTCACTCGAAGCCTCAGAGCAGCAGCACGTTGGCCTGCTGCACACCGCCGTAGTCCCGCCGGGAGTCAGACAGCTGAGGCAGCGAGGCGCCCGCTGTCCTCTTGTTAGTAAAGAATATATG
This sequence comes from Cottoperca gobio, assembly GCF_900634415.1. NCBI lineage: Eukaryota > Metazoa > Chordata > Actinopteri > Perciformes > Bovichtidae > Cottoperca > Cottoperca gobio. The sequence goes on along the minus strand of NW_021166951.1, from coordinate 64,172 downwards.
AATACACACACACACACACACACACACACACACACACACACACACACACACATTCAGACTGTATTCAACCCATCGTAGCATGGGGAGCAGCGACTGTGTATACAGGGGAGTGTTCGACCCTCTGGTTCCCGACCTCAGCCTCCTCCGGCTAAAACTGAGACCGCAGGGCGAGCGTTAGAGCTGCTGGTCACAGATTAAAAAGGATGAAATGGGTCGCATATATTCCTGGACGGCCTCTGAAGTCTATCTGTAGGAAACATATACACCTGAACTCTTATCATTTACTGTGTCGACCCAGGAAGACTAAAAGCCAAACCCTGGGAGCTCAAGTTTCTTTATGGTGGACGTTTCATCAGAGCAGGAAACTCAACTTGACTTACTTTAAACGACCTTAATGAGTAAACGATGATTAAAATAGTTGACGATTCATTTTCTGATGGATCTGGTGTGTGTGTGTGAGAATGGACTGCATTTATAAAGCGCTTTTCCTATCTTTGCGACACTCAAAGCGCTTTACAACACATGTCGGCATTCACACACATAATTCCTTCCTCAGGAATCCGCAGCCGCTGATAGCTTGATAGCTGATCGTTTCCCCTTTCTGCCACTCCAGGTAGTGTAGCCACTAGTCCCTCTCAACAAACCTGAGCCAGTCCAGGTCTTTATGATCTTAAGCACACCTGAACTAATGAAGCCCTTGATTAGCTGCATCAGTGTGCTTGAGACAGGGGGTTGAATCATTTTGTGTCAGTAAAAGCAGCATTTTGTGTTGAATTTTGATAAAGAACTCTTGTAATATTAGGTTCCATTGAACTACTAAACAGTTCTTGTGTAATTTGTTTATTGCAAACAGCAGAGAAATTGTATATTTTGCCAATAAACCTAATGTGGCAATGGGGGTTGAATAATTTCGAATGCAACTGCTGCCTGGTTCTGTCTGTGTCCTGCTTCCTGGTTCTGTCTGTGTCCTGCTGCCTGGTTCTGTCTGTGTCTTGCTGCCTGGTTCTGTCTGTGTCCTGCTGCCTGGTTCTGTCTGTGTCCTGCTGCCTGGTTCTGTCTGTGTCCTGCTGCCTGGTTCTGTCTGTGTCCTGCTGCCTGGTTCTGTCTGTGTCTGCTGCCTGGTTCTGTCTGTGTCCTGCTGCCTGGTTCTGTCTGTGTTGCTGCCTGGTTCTGTCTGTGTCTTGCTGCCTGGTTCTGTCTGTGTCTTGCTGCCTGGTTCTGTCTGTGTCCTGCTGCCTGGTTCTGTCTGTGTCCTGCTGCCTGGTTCTGTCTGTGTCCTGCTGCCTGGTTCTGTCTGTGTCCTGCTGCCTGGTCTGTTTGTGTCCTGCTGCCTGTGTCCTGCTGCCTGGTTCTGTCTGTGTCTTGCTGCCTGGTTCTGTCTGTGTCGTGATATCTCTATCGCCCGGGTGTGATATGTCCACATCGCACACGAGTGTTATATCTCCATCATCGTACCGGGTGTGATATCTCCATCATCGTACCGGGTTGATATCTCCATCATCGTACGCGTGTTATATCTCCATCGCACCGGGTGTGATATGTCCAACATCGCACCGGGTGTGTATCTCCATCATCGTACCGGTGTGATATCTCCATCATCGTACCGGGTGTGATATCTCCATCGCACCGGGTGTGATATGTCCAACATCGCACCGGGGTGATCTCCATCATCCCGGGTGTGATATCTCCATCATCGTACCGGGTGTGATATCTCCTCATCGTACCGGGTGTGATATCTCCATCATCGTACCGGGTGTGATATCTCCATCGCACCGGTGTGATTGTCCAACATCGCACCCGGTGTGATATCTCCATCATCGTACCGGGTGCATCATCACACCCTGAGCAGTGGTAAGCTGTTTTGTTGTTACCATGGAGACGGTGTGTGATGGTACACAGAGACTGGGTGTGTTTTCATATAAAGGTGACGTGTTGGACGACAAGAATCCGGTTTCACACAAACAAAGTGAGAGGATTAAAATCAAGAAGCTAATATAGAATAGAAGAAAATACAATAAAGATACAAAACAAGTAGAATATATGTGAACCCCCTGCAGATCTGTAACATTATATAACATTACACTTTCCGTAAAGCTTGAGTCGGTTTACTCATGTTTCTGCTTCCAGCTGGTTAAATGAGGATCGGAAGCTTTTATTTCATATGATTAGTAAATTGATCTTTTTAGTTCAACACACCAATTTTAATATTCACTTTTGATATATACATATATATATATATATACATATATACATTATATATATATATTACATATATATATAATATATATATATATATGTTGTATATGTATATATGTTATGTATATATATATATGTATATGCTATATTATATATATATATACACATATATATATATATATATATATATATATAAACTACAGTATTACTACTACAGTATTGTAACTACAGTATTAATACTACAGTAATGTAAGTACAGTAATACAACTACAGTAATGTAACTACAGTAATGTAACTACAGTATTACTCCTACAGTAATGTAACTACAGTATTACTCCTACAGTAATGTAACTACAGTAATGTAACTACAGTATTACTCCTACAGTAATGTAACTACAGTATTACTCCTACAGTACTCCTACAGTACTCCTACAGTAATGTAACTACAGTATTACTACTACAGTATTACTCCTACAGTACTCCTACAGTAATGTAACTACAGTATTACTACTACAGTAATGTAACTACAGTATTACTCCTACAGTAATGTAACTACAGTATTACTCCTACAGTACTCCTACAGTAATGTAACTACAGTATTACTCCTACAGTAATGTAACTACAGTATTACTCCTACAGTACTCCTACAGTAATGTAACTACAGTATTACTCCTACAGTAATGTAACTACAGTATTACTCCTACAGTACTCCTACAGTAATGTAACTACAGTATTACTACTACAGTAATGTAACTACAGTATTACTCCTACAGTAATGTAACTACAGTATTACTCCTACAGTACTCCTACAGTAATGTAACTACAGTATTACTACTACAGTATTACTCCTACAGTACTCCTACAGTAATGTAACTACAGTATTACTACTACAGTAATGTAACTACAGTATTACTCCTACAGTACTCCTACAGTAATGTAACTACAGTATTACTCCTACAGTAATGTAACTACAGTATTACTCCTACAGTAATGTAACTACAGTATTATTCCTACAGTACTCCTACAGTAATGTAACTACAGTATTACTCCTACAGTAATGTAACTACAGTATTACTCCTACAGTAATGTAACTACAGTATTACTCCTACAGTACTCCTACAGTAATGTAACTACAGTATTACTCCTACAGTAATGTAACTACAGTATTACTCCTACAGTACTCCTACAGTAATGTAACTACAGTATTACTCCTACAGTAATGTAACTACAGTATTACTCCTACAGTACTCCTACAGTAATGTAACTACAGTATTACTACTACAGTAATGTAACTACAGTATTACTCCTACAGTAATGTAACTACAGTAATATGTATAATATATACAGTTATATAAACAGCTGGTTTTTGCTTTTAGAAGACTTACAGCACAACCTGTCAACAGAGTTGTTTTTAAAGTGATCCTGACCCACTGATCTCTGGCCTGTTCTCTGTGCTCCTGCTTTAACCTCAGACGTGCGTCTGTCAGTGCGAGTCCATTATCTGAGCACATTCCTGCTCCTCCAGGACCGCCGGCCCCTCGACGTGTCCAAACATCCCTGCAGGTAAGGAGCCTCTCAGTGGAGTGCTGTGCTGCCGGGCGTCACAGGCACTATCACATTATCCACGCAGAGAAACGTTATCATTCAACCCTCCTGGCTGTTTACCTCACAAAGCAGCACTTTCTGCTCCACCAGCTGCACTTTGGTACAAATATTTACAAAAGATGTTTTCTTCTTGTGAAGGGCACATGGAGACTAAAGGGAGTTATTTTGGGCTGCATTGGAGCGGTTGTTTACAGGCTGGATGGCAGAAACCAGGAGCTTCAGGGTCAAACGGGGTAAACAGTTTGAACACATCGTCCACAGAGCTGCACTGATGACGTGTTTCTGGAGTTTTCCTGTTACTTCTCCTACAGAAGCCTGAACACAACAAGGCTGTGCACACGCAGAAGATGAGTTTTGTGGTTTTGCAGATGACGCTGCTGAAGGTTTGTTGATAAAAAAAGATTAAAATGAGTTCTCAGCCCAGAGACTGTGACGAGGCGCACAAGGTGAAAAGGTTTGGAATATGTTTGTCGCGGTGTAACGGCCCATGGATGGATCAATATTGTGAATCGACCATCAGCAGTCTACTCTCATTAATGCAAAGTGAAAACATCGATACATATCGTTAGCGAGCGGTGCTAGCGCCATAACCTAGCTAAATGTGAAGTTTATTGTCGGTGGATAAAAGCTTCAACTCCTCAAACCTCAAGCTGAGCTCCTGCTGACTCACGTGACGGGGTTGGCCCCGACGTTAGCAACGCCCCAGCTCACTTACGGTGGACTGACTATTAACACTTTAGTGAACTCCAACAGGAGGTCTATTTTTATTATTTTTATTTAAAAGAATAGATTGTTTTTCATTGAAATGTCTGAAGCAGAAGGGTCAAATCATATTTTAGTTGTTTTCTGTGAGTTGATGTAAATCTAACCGTTGAATAGACACCTTATCGTGGCAGACTTTGTGATATCGGTGTGATTGACAATCCTGTCAGAGAAACGTGGTCTGACGGTCGGGATTAAAATCTAAAGTGAGATGAAGTCTGCAGGATCGAAGCTCCCTCAGAGTGACGGGGTTTAAAGTAAACCCAGCGGTCATAACATCACACTGCACATCACATTTATCAGGACACATCACTACGTGTATCAAGGGAAATATAAATATATATAATTATCTTCAACAGTATCACATGCTCTCAGGTTCACTTCTGACTTTGATAATCAATTAATAATTTTAATCAATTTTCTCAAGCAAAAATGCAAAAATGAGCTTAAACAGCCTCTCACGGAGCATACGCTCTGCTTTTCATTATAAACTATCATCTTTAGATTTTGGACAGTTGGTTGGAAAGAAAAAGACATTTGAAGACGTCTGAGAAACTTTAGTAGACATTTTGACAAAATGATTAATCAAGTAAATCAGGAGAATATTTGGCAGATTAATTGATATTGTGAAATAATTGTTTGTGTAATGTCCATCATGGTGAAGACAAGTTATAATGATATCAGTGAAAACACCTTAGAATATTAAAGACAAACTATATGACAGTGAAGTCTAACTAACATTGAAGATTCATCTGTTATAAAATGTCTGTTGTGATTTTTCACAGCCAAAAGTGAAATATTAAAATTGGGTGTTTGAACTAAAAAGATCAATTTACTAATCATATGAAATAAAAGCTTCCGATCCTCATTTAACCAGCTGGAAGCAGAACATGAGTAAACCGACTCATAGCTTTACGGAAAGTGTAATGTTATATAATGTTACAGATCTGCAGGGGGTTCACATATATTCTACTTGTTTTGTATCTTTATTGTATTTTTCTTCTATTCTATATTTATGCTTCTTGATTTTTAATTCCTCTCACTTTGTTTGTTGTGAAACCGGATTCTTGTCGTCCAACACGTCACCTTTATATGAAAACACACCCAGTCTCTGTGTACCATCACACACCGTCTCCATGGTAACAACAACACAGCTTCACCACTGCTCAGGGTGTGATGATGCACCCGGTACGATGATGGAGATATCACACCGGGTGCGATGTTGGACATATCACACCCGGTGCGATGGAGATATCACACCCGGTACGATGATGGAGATATCACACCCGGTACGATGATGGAGATATCACACCCGGTACGATGATGGAGATATCACACCCGGTGCGATGTTGGACATATCACACCCGGTGCGATGGAGATATCACACCCGGTACGATGATGGAGATATCACACCCGGTACGATGATGGAGATATCACACCCGGTGCGATGTTGGACATATCACACCCGGTGCGATGGAGATATCACACCCGGTACGATGATGGAGATATCACACCCGGTACGATGATGGAGATATCACACCCGGTACGATGATGGAGATATCACACTCGGTGCGATGATGGAGATATCACACCAGGTGCGATGATGGACATATCACACCGGGTGCGATGGAGATCTCACACCCGGTGCGATGTTGGAGATATCACACCCGGGTGCGATGATGGAGATATCACACCGGGTGCGATGATGGAGATATCACACCGGGTTGCGATGATGGAGATATCACACCGGGTGCGATGATGGAGATATCACACCGGGTGCGATGGAGATCTCACACCCGGTGCGATGATGGAGATATCACACCCGGTGCAATGTTGGAGATCTCACACCGGGTGAGATGATGGAGATCTCACACCCGGTGCGATGTTGGACATATCACACCCGGTGCGATGATGGAGATATCACACCGGGTGAGATGATGGAGATCTCACACCCGGTGCGATAGTTTGGACATATCACACCCGGTGCAATGATGGAGAGATCAACACGGGTGAGTGATGGAGATCTCACACCCGGTGCGATGTTGGACATATCACACCCGGTGCGATGTTGGAGATATCACACCCGGTGCGATGATGGAGATATCACACCGGGTGCGCATGATGGAGATATCACCCCGGTGCGATGAGGAGATATCACACCCGGTGCGATGATGGAGATATCACACCCGGTGCGATGATGGAGATATCACACCCGGTGCGATGATGGGAGATATCACACCGGGTGAGATGATGGAGATATCACACCGGGTGAGATTATGGAGATCTCACACCCGGTGCGATGTTGGACATATCACACACCCGGTGCGATGATGGAGATATCACACCGGGTGAGATGATGGAGATCTCACACCCGGTGCGATGTTGGACATATTCACACCCCGGTGCGATGTTGGACATATCCACAACCCGGTGCGATGTTGGACATATCACACCCGGTGCGATGATGGAGATATCACACCCGGTGCGATGTTGGACATATCACACCCGTGCGCTGATGGAGATATCACACCCGGTGCGATGGATGGAGATATCACACCCGGTGCGATGTGGACATATCACACCCGGTGCGATGATGGAGATATCACACCCGGTGCGATGATGGAGATATCACACCCGTGTGAGATGATGGAGATCTCACACCCGGGGTGTGGCGATGTTGGGACATATCACACCCGGTGCGATGTTGGACATATCACACCCGGTGCGATGTTGGACATATCACACCCGGTGCGATGATGGAGATATCACACCGGGTGCGATGTTGGACATATCACACCCGGTGCGATGGAGATATCACACCCGGTACGATGATGGAGATATCACACCCGGGACGATGATGGAGGATATCACACCCGGTACGATGATGGAGATATCACACCCGGTGCGATGTTGGACATATCACACCCGGTGCGATGGAGATATCACACCCGGTACGATGATGGAGATATCACACCCGGTACGATGATGGAGATATCACACCCGGTACGATGATGGAGATATCACACCGGTGCGATGTTGGACATATCACACCGGTGCGATGGAGATATCACACCCGGTACGATGATGGAGATCTCACACCCAGTGCGATGATGGAGATATCACACCAGGTGCGATGATGGACATATCACACCGGAGTGCGATGGAGATCTCACACCCGGTGCGATGTTGGAGATATCACACCCGGTGCGATGATGGAGATATCACACCGGGTGCGATGATGGAGATATCACACCGGGTGCGATGATGGAGATATCACACCGGGTGCGATGGAGATCTCACACCCGGTGCGATGTTGGAGATATCACACCCGGTGCGATGATGGAGATATCACACCCGGTGCAATGTTGGAGATCTCACACCGGGTGAGATGATGGAGATCTCACACCCGGTGCGATGTTGGACATATCACACCCGGTGCGATGATGGAGATATCACACCGGGTGAGATGATGGAGATCTCACACCCGGTGCGATGTTGGACATATCACACCCGTGCGATGATGGAGATATCACACCGGGTGCGATGATGGAGATATCACACCCGGTGCGATGATGGAGATATCACACCCGGTGCGATGATGGAGTAATCATCACCCGGTGCGATGATGAGCTATCACACCGGGTGAGATGATGGAGATCTCACACCCGGTGCGATGTTGGACATATCACACCCGGTGCGATGATGGAGATATCACACCCGGTGCGATGATGGAGATATCACACCCGGTGCGATGTGGACATATCACACCCGGTGCGATGATGGAGATATCGCACCCGGGTGCGATTGATGGAGATATCACACCCGGTGCGATGTGGACATATCACACCCGGTGCGATGATGGAGATATCACACCCGGTGCGATGATGGAGATATCACACCCGGTGCGATGATGGAGATATCACACCGGGTGAGATGATGGAGCTCTCACACCCGGTGCGATGTTGGACATATCACACCCGGTGCGATGTGGACATATCACACCCCGGTGCGATGTTGGACATATCCACCCCGGTGCGATGATGGAGATATCACACCCGGTGCGATGTTGGAGATATCACACCGGGTGCGATGTTGGAGATATCACACCCGGTGCGATGTTGGAGATATCACACCGGGTGAGATGATGGAGAGATCACACACAATCACACCCAGGTGAGATGTTGGAGATATTGAGATGTTGCTGTAAATATGTTTTCTACAATCTGTGACGCTTCACTGACTCAAGTACTCAGAGATCTTTTTATGTTTGCATTATTCTGCTACATCATTTACAACACATTTACCCTGAAGCTGGTCCTGACCGTCTCCTGGAGATCTCCACGAGCTCTTAAATTAAAGTTCTGTGAGTTTAAACAAACTGCTTGCTTTTTAATTACCACGTGTGCTACTCTTCAAATGGTATTTCCTTTTTACTCACAAATAATCTGCGTTGGTGTTTGTTGTGTGTCGTCCTGTCAGATAACTTCCCCACTCAGGACAATACAGTCCAATAAAGAGAGAACTGAGCTCCTGAGGACAAATTCAACTCAATCTGGATTAAACTTCACTTGGTTTATTTCAGTTTCTTGCTGCAGCTCCAAACCAGAGTCATCAACGTCACTGAGTGTCGAAATATAATAAAAATGATTTCAACTTTAAATTTCATTTTGAATGTTTGACTGAATCAAAATGCTGCCAAAAGGTCCTGAAGTGTGTGTTCCTTCAGGGGAGGGAGAGTATTTGTCTCACAGTGTCGATATTGAAAGTCATAAAGACATTCAGAGGGGACCGGCAGATACTCTGTGCAGTATAAGTACACAGTTAAAAACTAAATACAGCAGACGGACTGAATGTAGAGTTCCAGTGATTACACATATCAAATATATCGTCAGCATATGATTCGGACACTTTACCGGACATGACACACGAAGAACACACACACACACACACACACACACACACACACACACACACACACACACACCACACACTTCAGGACAGTGTTTGAAGTATACACTTTGATGAAAACCCAACACCCTGCAGTCCCCTCCCCCCAACCAGACACACACTCTACATGTGCTACAAGCTACAGCCTCTGTGTGTGTGTGTGTGTGTGTGTGTGTGTGGTGTGTGTGTGTGTGTGTGTGTGTGAGTGTGTGTGTGTTCTTACCATAGTGTGAGTGTAGTCAGCAGTACTATATTCCAGTTAGAGGGCATGTTCCTCTGTGTGTCTCCCGTCAGGTCTGATTCTGCTCCACCTCGCTGCAGCCTCTCACATGTTAAGCCCCGCCCACCAGCTGTCACTCACTCTTCTCTGGACCCCCCCCCCCCCCCTCTCTGTCTCCCCCTGCTGGCAGCGTGCAGTCGCTCAGCCTCAGAAGGTAAAATCACATTTATCTCCTTGCTGAAAGTACTGAAAAGAAATGTGTTGCAGCCGATGTTACTTCCGGTGAGGACTCAGGAAGTTACATCTGAGGACATGTTTATTTTGTTCTTCTCTCCCCCGCCATTACAAATAAGAATTTTAATTAAATGAAGTGATAAAACTGTTGTAAATACAAAGTACAGGCTGTCATGGTTTGAATTGAATCTCCCTGCCATCACCAAGAGGACTTTCTGAAAGTTTATGTATTTGTATTAATTTATGTATCAACTGCCTTAAAAGTACAAATGAAACTACAAACTCCAGGCTCCTGAACACACCGTCGTGAGAAGCACGACGGTCCTAGGAGCCCCTGAACGCAGCGTGAGTGTGGCTGTAACGTCTGCTGATCCATTAACTGCACTAACAGAAACCCACATGTGAGGGAGTTCTGGAGCGGGAACAAAGAGGCTGCTCTCTGCAGAACCAGGCAGCAGGAACACAGACAGAACCAGGCAGCAGGACACAGACAGAACCAGGCACAGGACACAGACAGAACCAGGCAGCAAGACACAGACAGAACCAGGCAGCAGGACACAGACAGAACCCAGGCAGCGGACACAGACAGAGACCGAGCAGCAGACAGACAGACAGATCCGGCAGCAGGACACAGACAGAACCAGGAAGCAGACACAAGACAGACCAGGCAGCAAGACACCAGACAGAACCAGGCAGCACCAGGCAGCAAAGAAACAGACAGAACCAGGCAGCAAAGACACAGACAGAACCAGGCAGCAAGACACAGACAGAACAGCAGCACCAGGCAGCAAGACACAGACAGAACCAGGCAGCAATACACAGACAGAACCAGGCAGCAGGACACAGACAGAAACCAGGCAGCAGGACACAGACAGAACCAAGCAGCAGGACACAGACAGAACCAGGCCAGCAAGACACAGACAGAACCAGGGCAGCAGGACACAGACAGAAACAGGCAGCAGGACACAGACAGAACCAGGCAGCAGGACACAGACAGAACAGGCAGACAAGACATAGACAAACCAGCAGCAGGACACAGACAGAACCAGGCAGCAAGACACAAACAGAACCAGGCAGCACCAGGCAGCAAGACACAGACAGAACCAGGCAGCAAGACACAGATAGAACCAGGCAGCAAGACACAGACAGACAACCAGGCAGCCGACAAGACAGAAACAGGCAGCAAGAACCGAAGACCAGGCAGCAAGACACAGACAGAACCAGGCAGCAGGACACAGACAGAAACCAGAACAGGACACAGACAGAAACAGGCAGCAAAAGACACAGACAGAACCAGGCCAGCAAGACACAGACAGAACCAGGCAGCAAAGACACAGACAGAAACCAGGCAGACAAGGACACAGACAGACCAAGGCAGCAAACCCGGTGCGATGATGGAGATATCACACTCGGTGCGATGATGGAGATATCACACCAGGTGCGATGATGGACATATCCACACCGGGTGCGATGGAGATCTCACACCCGGTGCGATGTTGGAGATATCACACCGGGTGCGATGATGGAGATATCACACAGGGTGCGATGATGGAGATATCACACCGGGTGCGATGATGGAGATATCACACCGGGTGCGATGATGGAGATATCACACCGGGTGCGATGTGGAGATCTCACACCCGGTGCGATGATGGAGATATCACACCCGGTGCAATGTTGGAGATCTCACACCGGGTGAGATGATGGAGATCTCACACCCGGTGCGATGTTGGACATATCACACCCGGTGCGATGATGGAGATATCACACCGGGTGAGATGATGGAGATCTCACACCCGGTGCGATGTTGGACATATCACACCCGGTGCAATGATGGAGATATCACACCGGGTGAGATGATGGAGATCTCACACCCGGTGCGATGTTGGACATATCACACCCGGTGCGATGTTGGAGATATCACACCCGGTGCGATGATGGAGATATCACACCGGGTGCGATGATGGAGATATCACACCCGGTGCGATGATGGAGATATCACACCCGGTGCGATGATGGAGATATCACACCCGGTGCGATGATGGAGATATCACACCCGGTGCGATGATGGAGATATCACACCGGGTGAGATGATGGAGATATCACACCGGGTGAGATGATGGAGATCTCACACCCGGTGCGATGTTGGACATATCACACCCGGTGCGATGATGGAGATATCACACCGGGTGAGATGATGGAGATCTCACACCCGGTGCGATGTTGGACATATCACACCCGGTGCGATGTTGGACATATCACACCCGGTGCGATGTTGGACATATCACACCCGGTGCGATGATGGAGATATCACACCCGGTGCGATGTTGGACATATCACACCCGGTGCGATGATGGAGATATCACACCCGGTGCGATGATGGAGATATCACACCCGGTGCGATGTTGGACATATCACACCCGGTGCGATGATGGAGATATCACACCCGGTGCGATGATGGAGATATCACACCCGGTGCGATGATGGAGATATCACACCGGGTGAGATGATGGAGATCTCACACCCGGTGCGATGTTGGACATATCACACCCGGTGCGATGTTGGACATATCACACCCGGTGCGATGTTGGACATATCACACCCGGTGCGATGATGGAGATATCACACCGGGTGCGATGTTGGGACATATCACACCCGGTGCGATGGAGATATCACACCCGGTACGATGATGGAGATATCACACCCGGGACGATGATGGAGATATCACACCCGGTACGATGATGGAGATATCACACCCGGTGCGATGTTGGACATATCACACCCGGTGCGATGGAGATATCACACCCGGTACGATGATGGAGATATCACACCCGGTACGATGATGGAGATATCACACCCGGTACGATGATGGAGATATCACACCCGGTGCGATGTTGGACATATCACACCCGGTGCGATGGAGATATCACACCCGGTACGATGATGGAGATCTCACACCCAGTGCGATGATGGAGATATCACACCAGGTGCGATGATGGACATATCACACCGGTGCGATGGAGATCTCACACCCGGTGCGATGTTGGAGATATCACACCCGGTGCGATGATGGAGATATCACACCGGGTGCGATGATGGAGATATCACACCGGGTGCGATGATGGAGATATCACACCGGGTGCGATGGAGATCTCACACCCGGTGCGATGTTGGAGATATCACACCCGGTGCGATGATGGAGATATCACACCCGGTGCAATGTTGGAGATCTCACACCGGGTGAGATGATGGAGATCTCACACCCGGTGCGATGTTGGACATATCACACCCGGTGCGATGATGGAGATATCACACCGGGTGAGATGATGGAGATCTCACACCCGGTGCGATGTTGGACATATCACACCCGGTGCGATGATGGAGATATCACACCGGGTGCGATGATGGAGATATCACACCGGTGCGATGATGGAGATATCACACCCGGTGCGATGATGGAGATATCACACCCGGTGCGATGATGGAGATATCACACCGGGTGAGATGATGGAGATCTCACACCCGGTGCGATGTTGGACATATCACACCCGGTGCGATGATGGAGATATCACACCCGGTGCGATGTTGGAGATATCACACCGGGTGCGATGTTGGAGATATCACACCCGGTGCGATGTTGGAGATATCACACCGGGTGAGATGATGGAGATATCACACCCAGTGAGATGTTGGAGATATTGGAGATGTTGCTGTAAATATGTTTCTACAATCTGTGACGCTTCACTGACTCAAGTACTCAGAGATCTTTTTATGTTTGCATTATTCTGCTACATCATTTTACACACATTTACCCTGAAGCTGGTCCTGACCGTCTCCTGGAGATCTCCACGAGCTCTTAAATTAAAGTTCTGTGAGTTTAAACAAACTGCTGCTTTTTAATTACCACGTTGTGCTACTCTTTCAAATGGTATTTCCTTTTTACTCACAAATTAATCTGCGTTGGTGTTTGTGTCGTCCTGTCAGATAACTTCCCCACTCAGGACAATACAGTCCAATAAAGAGAGAACTGAGCTCCTGAGGACAAATTCAAACTCAATCTGGATTAAACTTCACTTTGGTTTATTTCAGTTTCTTGCTGCAGCTCCAAACCAGAGTCATCAACGTCACTGAGTGTCGAAATATAATAAAAATGATTTCAACTTTAAATTTCATTTTGAATGTTTGACTGAATCAAAATGCTGCCAAAAGGTCCTGAAGTGTGTGTTCCTTCAGGGGAGGAGAGTATTTGTCTCACAGTGTCGATATTGAAAGTCATAAAGACATTCAGAGGGGACCGGCAGATACTCTGTGCAGTATAAGTACACAGTTAAAAACTAAATACAGCAGACGGACTGAATGTAGAGTTCCAGTGATTACACATATCAAATATATCGTCAGCATATGATTCGGACACTTTACCGGACATGACACACGAAGAACACACACACACACACACACACACACACACACACACACACACACACACACACACACACACACACACACACTTCAGGACAGTGTTTGAAGTATACACTTTGATGAAAACCCAACACCCTGCAGTCCCCTCCCCCCAACCAGACACACACTCTACATGTGCTACAAGCTACAGCCTCTGTGTGTGTGTGTGTGTGTGTGTGTGTGTGTGTGTGTGTGTGTGTGTGTGTGAGTGTGTGTGTGTTGTTCTTACCATAGTGTGAGTGTAGTCAGCAGTACTATATTCCAGTTAGAGGGCATGTTCCTCTGTGTGTCTCCCGTCAGGTCTGATTCTGCTCCACCTCGCTGCAGCCTCTCACATGTTAAGCCCCGCCCACCAGCTGTCACTCACTCTTCTCTGGACCCCCCCCCCCCCCCCTCTCTGTCTCCCCCTGCTGGCAGCGTGCAGTCGCTCAGCCTCAGAAGGTAAAATCACATTTATCTCCTTGCTGAAAGTACTGAAAAGAAATGTGTTGCAGCCGATGTTACTTCCGGTGAGGACTCAGGAAGTTACATCTGAGGACATGTTTATTTTGTTTCTTCTCCCCCCGCCATTACAAATAAGAATTTTAATTAAATGAAGTGATAAAACTGTTGTAAATACAAAGTACAGGCTGTCATGGTTTGAATTGAATCTCCCTGCCATCACCAAGAGGACTTTCTGAAAGTTATGTATTTGTATTAATTTATGTATCAACTGCCTTAAAAGTACAAATGAAACTACAACTCCAGGCTCCTGAACACACCGGCGTGAGAAGCACGACGGTCCTAGGAGCCCCTGAACGCAGCGTGAGTGTGGCTGTAACGTCTGCTGAATCCATTACTGCACTAACAGAACCCACATGTGAGGAGTTCTGGAGCGGGAACAAAGAGCTGCTCTCTGCAGAACCAGGCAGCAGGACACAGACAGAACCAGGCAGCAGGACACAGACAGAACCAGGCAGCAGGACACAGACAGAACCAGGCAGCAAGACACAGACAGAACCAGGCAGCAGGACACAGACAGAACCAGGCAGCAGGACACAGACAGAACCAGGCAGCAAGACACAGACAGATCCAGGCAGCAGGACACAGACAGAACCAGGCAGCAAGACACAGACAGAACCAGGCAGCAAGACACAGACAGAACCAGGCAGCACCAGGCAGCAAGACACAGACAGAACCAGGCAGCAAGACACAGACAGAACCAGGCAGCAAGACACAGACAGAACCAGGCAGCACCAGGCAGCAAGACACAGACAGAACCAGGCAGCAAGACACAGACAGAACCAGGCAGCAAGACACAGACAGAACCAGGCAGCAGGACACAGACAGAACCAGGCAGCAGGACACAGACAGAACCAAGGCAGCAAGGACACAGACAGAACCAGGCAGCAGGACACAGACAGAACCAGGCAGCAGGACACAGACAGAACCAGGCAGCAGGACACAGACAGAACCAGGCAGCAAGACATAGACAGAACCAGGCAGCAGGACACAGACAGAACCAGGCAGCAAGACACAAACAGAACCAGGCAGCACCAGGCAGCAAGACACAGACAGAACCAGGCAGCAAGACACAGATAGAACCAGGCAGCAAGACACAGACAGAACCAGGCAGCAGGACACAGACAGAACCAGGCAGCAAGACACAGACAGAACCAGGCAGCAAGACACAGACAGAACCAGGCAGCAGGACACAGACAGAACCAGGAATCAGGACACAGACAGAACCAGGCAGCAAGACACAGACAGAACCAGGCAGCAAGACACAGACAGAACCAGGCAGAAAGACACAGACAGAACCAGGCAGCAAGACACAGACAGACCCAGGCAGCAAGACACAGACAGAACCAGGCAGCAAGACACAGACAGAACCAGGCAGCAGGACACAGGCAGCAGGACACAAACAGAACCAGGCAGCAGGACACAGACAGAACCAGGCAGCAGGACACAGACAGAACCAGGCAGCAGGACACAGACAGAACCAGGCAGCAGGACACAGACAGAACCAGGCAGCAAGACACAGACAGAACCACGCAGCAAGACACAGACAGAACCAGGCAGCAAGACACAGACAGAACCAGGCAGCAGGACACAGACAGAACCAGGCAGCAAGACACAGACAGAACCAGGCAGCAGGACACAGACAGAACCAGGCAGCAGGACACAGACAGAACCAGGCAGCAGGACACAGACAGAACCAGGCAGCAGGACACAGACAGAACCAGGCAGCAAGACACAGACAGAACCAGGCAGCAGGACACAGACAGAACCAGGAAGCAGGACACAGACAGAACCAGGCAGCAGTTGCATTCGAAATTATTCAACCCCCATTGCACATTAGGTTTATTGGCAAAATATACAATTTCTCTGCTGTTTGCAATAAACAAATTACACAAGAACTGTTTAAGTAGTTCAATGGAACTAATATTACAAGAGTTCTTTATCAAAATTCAACACAAAATGCTGCTTTTAATGACACAAAATGATTCAACCCCCTGTCTCAAGCACACCTGATGCAGCTAATCAAGGGCTTCATTAGTTCAGGTGTGCTTAAGATCATAAAGACCTGGACTGGCTCAGGGTTTGTTGAGAGGGACTAGTGGCTACACTACCTGGACGTGGCAGAAAGGGGAAACGATCAGCTATCAAGCTATCAGCGGCTGCGGATTCCTAAGGAAGGAATTATGTGTGTGAATGCCGACATGTGTTGTAAAGCGCTTTGAGTGATCGCAAAGATAGGAAAAGCGCTTTATAAATGCAGTCCATTCTCACACACACACACCAGATCCATCAGAAAATGAATCGTCAACTATTTTAATCATCGTTTACTCATTAAGGTCGTTTAAAGTAAGTCAAGTTGAGTTTCCTGCTCTGATGAAAACGTCCACCATAAAGAAACTTGAGCTCCAGGGTTTGGCTTTTAGTCTTCCTGGTCGACACAGTAAATGATAAGAGTTCAGGTGTATATGTTTCCTACAGATAGACTTCAGAGGCCGTCCAGGAATATATGCGACCCATTTCATCCTTTTTAATCTGTGACCAGCAGCTCTAACGCTCGCCCTGCGGTCTCAGTTTTAGCCGGAGGAGGCTGAGGTCGGGAACCAGAGGGTCGAACACTCCCCTGTATACACAGTCGCTGCTCCCCATGCTACGATGGGTTGAATACAGTCTGAATGTGTGTGTGTGTGTGTGTGTGTGTGTGTGTGTGTGTGTGTATTCATATATTCTTTACTAACAAGAGGACAGCGGGAGCCTCGCTGCCTCAGCTGTCTGACTCCCGGCGGGACTACGGCGGTGTGCAGCAGGCCAACGTGCTGCTGCTCTGAGGCTTCGAGTGACACATTATACACACACACACACCAGCTATGCAGCCTCTGGCTACTTACTCTGCTCACATTTTTTAAACGCCTCAGTGCGACTGCGTGTGTGTATGTGTATGTGCATGTGCGTGTGTGCCTGCCTGTGTGAGTTTGTTAATATTGTTATTGGGTACCTTATATTTGAATACCTTATTTTACGGTTATTGTTTACTATCACTACTTCATGTGCGTTATGTTTATTACTCTGTTGATCTTTGAGCAATCTCCTTTTGGATTAATAAAATTCTGTTTATTTCAGATGATATAACATTTAAGACACATGAGGACTAAAGTTGAAATCTAACTATCAAAGACACATTTCTAAGAAAACATTTCTCTGCTTCTGAAACAATAAGCAGCTGTAGAGATATAAAACTGTAGATATAAAACTGTAGAGATATAAAACTGTAGATATAAAACTGTAGATGTAAAACTGTAGAGATATAAAACTGTAGAGATATAAAACTGTAGATATAAAACTGTAGAGATATAAAATTGTAGATATGTAAAACTGTAGAGATATAAAACTAGATGTAAAACTGTAGAGATGTAAAACTGTAGAGATATAAAACTGTAGATATAAAACTGTAGATA
Organism: Cottoperca gobio; assembly: GCF_900634415.1. Classification (NCBI taxonomy): domain Eukaryota; kingdom Metazoa; phylum Chordata; class Actinopteri; order Perciformes; family Bovichtidae; genus Cottoperca; species Cottoperca gobio. The sequence continues at coordinate 45,797 of NW_021166951.1, read as the reverse complement.
TAAAACTGTAGATATAAAACTGTAGAGATGTAAAACTGTAGAAATATAAAACTGTAGATATAAAACTGTAGATATAAAACTGTAGAGATATAAAACTGTAGATATAAAACTGTAGATGTAAAACTGTAGAGATATAAAACTGTAGAGATATAAAACTGTAGATATAAAACTGTAGAGATATAAAATTGTAGATATGTAAAACTGTAGAGATATAAAACTAGATGTAAAACTGTAGAGATGTAAAACTGTAGAGATATAAACTGTAGATATAAAACTGTAGATATAAAACTGTAGATATAAAACTGTAGAGATGTAAAACTGTAGAAATATAAAACTGTAGATATAAAACTGTAGAGATAAAACTGTAGAGATATAAAACTGTAGATATAAAACTGTATATATAAAACTGTAGAGATGTAAAACTGTAGAAATATAAAACTGTAGATATAAAACTGTAGAGATATAAAATTGTAGATATGTAAAACTGTAGAGATATAAAACTAGATGTAAAACTGTAGAGATGTAAAACTGTAGAGATATAAAACTGTAGAGATATAAAACTGTAGAGATATAAAACTGTAGATATAAAACTGTAGAGATGTAAAACTGTAGAGATAAAACTGTAGATGTAAAATTGTAGAGATATAAAACTGTAGATATAAAACTGTAGAGATATAAAACTGTAGAGATATAAAACTGTAGATATAAAACTGTAGAGATGTAAAACTGTAGAGATAAAACTGTAGATGTAAAATTGTAGAGATATAAAACTGTAGAGATAAAACTGTAGAGATATAAAACTGTAGAGATATAAAACTGTAGATATAAAACTGTAGAGATATAAAACTGTAGATATAAAACTGTAGAGATGTAAAACTGTAGAGATAAAACTGTAGATGTAAAATTGTAGATATAAAACTAGAGATATAAAACTGCAGAGATATAAAACTGTAGATATAAAACTGTAGAGATTAAAACTGTAGAGATAAAACTGTAGAGATAAAACTGTAGAGATATAAAACTGTAGAGATGAAAAACTGTAGAGATATAAAACTGTAGAGATGTAAAACTGTAGATATAAAACTGTAGATATAAAACTGTAGATATAAAACTGTAGAGATATAAAACTGTAGATATAAAACTGTAGAGATATAAAACTGTAGAGATGTAAAACTGTAGGTGTAAAATTGTAGATATAAAACTGTAGAGATATAAAACTGCAGAGATATAAAACTGTAGAGATATAAAACTGTAGCAATATAAAACTGTAGAGATATAAAACTGTAGAGATATAAAACTGTAGATATAAAACTGTAGAGATATAAAACTGTAGAGATGTAAAACTGTAGATGTAAAATTGTAGATATAAAACTGTAGAGATATAAAACTGTAGAGATATAAAACTGCAGAGATATAAAACTGTAGAGATGTAAAACTGTAGATATAAAACTGTAGAGAAATAAAACTGTAGATATATAAAACTAGAGATGTAAAACTGTAGAAATATAAAACTGTAGAGATATAAACTGTAGAAATGTAAAACTGTAGAGATATAAAACTGTAGAAATGTAAAACTGTAGAGATATAAAACTGTAGATATAAAACTGTAGAGATATAAAACTGTAGAGATGTAAAACTGTAGATATAAAACTGTAGAGATAAAACTGTAGATATAAAACTGCAGAGATATAAAACTGTAGAGATGTAAAACTGTAGAGATATAAAACTGTAGAAATGTAAAACTGTAGAGATATAAAACTGTAGATATAAAACTGTAGAGATATAAAACTGTAGAGATGTAAAACTGTAGATATAAAACTGTAGAGATAAAACTGTAGATATAAAACTGCAGAGATATAAAACTGTAGAGATGTAAAACTGTAGAGATATAAAACTGTAGAGATATAAAACTGTAGATATAAAACTGTAGATGTAAAACTGTAGATATAAAACTGTAGAGATGTAAAACTGTAGAGATATAAAACTGTAGAGATATAAAACTGTAGATATAAAACTGTAGAGATATAAAACTGTAGAAATGTAAAACTGTAGAAATGTAAAACTGTAGAAATGTAAAACTGTAGAGATATAAAACTGTAGAAATGTAAAACTGTAGAATGTAAAACTGTAGAGATATAAAACTGTAGAGATATAAAACTGTAGAAATATAAAACTGTAGAAATGTAAAACTGTAGAAATATAAAACTGTAGAGATATAAAACTGTAGAGATATAAAACTGTAGAAATGTAAAACTGTAGAAATATAAAACTGTAGAGATATAAAACTGTAGAAATGTAAAACTGTAGAAATGTAAAACTGTAGAAATATAAAACTGTAGAGATATAAAACTGTAGAGATGTAAAACTGTAGAAATGTAAAACTGTAGAGATATAAAACTGTAGAAATGTAAAACTGTAGAAATATAAAACTGTAGAGATATAAAACTGTAGAAATATAAAACTGTAGAGATATAAAACTGTAGAAATGTAAAACTGTAGAAATGTAAAACTGTAGAGATGTAAAACTGTAGAGATATAAAACTGTAGATATAAAACTGTAGAAATGTAAAACTGTAGAGATGTAAAACTGTAGAGATATAAAACTGTAGATATAAAACTGTAGAAATATAAAACTGTAGAGATATAAAACTGTAGAAATATAAAACTGTAGAGATATAAAACTGTAGAAATGTAAAACTGTAGAAATGTAAAACTGTAGAGATGTAAAACTGTAGAGATATAAAACTGTAGATATAAAACTGTAGAAATGTAAAACTGTAGAGATGTAAAACTGTAGAGATATAAAACTGTAGATATAAAACTGTAGAAATATAAAACTGTAGAGATATAAAATTGTAGAAATATAAAACTGTAGAGATATAAAACTGTAGATATAAAACTGTAGAAATATAAAACTGTAGAGATGTAAAACTGTAGATATAAAACTGTAGAAATATAAAACTGTAGAGATGTAAAACTGTAGATATAAAACTGTAGAAATATAAAACTGTAGAAATATAAAATTGTAGAAATATAAAACTGTAGAGATATAAAACTGTAGATATAAAACTGTAGAAATATAAAACTGTAGAGATATAAAACTGTAGAGATATAAAACTGTAGAGATATAAAACTGTAGAAATATAAAACTGTAGAGATATAAAACTGTAGAAATATAAAACTGTAGAAATGTAAAACTGTAGAAATATAAAACTGTAGAAATATAAAACTGTAGAAATGTAAAACTGTAGAAATATAAAACTGTAGAAATATAAAACTGTAGAAATATAAAACTGTAGAGATGTAAAACTGTAGAAATATAAAACTGTAGAGATATAAAACTGTAGAAATATAAAACTGTAGAGATGTAAAACTGTAGAAATATAAAACTGTAGAGATATAAAACTGTAGAAATGTAAAACTGTAGAAATATAAAACTGTAGAGATATAAAACTGTAGAAATGTAAAACTGTAGAAATGTAAAACTGTAGAAATATAAAACTGTAGAAATGTAAAACAGTAGAAATATAAAACTGTAGAGATGTAAAACTGTAGAAATATAAAACTGTAGAGATATAAAACTGTAGAAATATAAAACTGTAGAGATATAAAACTGTAGAATTGTAAAACTGTAGAAATGTAAAACTGTAGAGATGTAAAACTGTAGAGATATAAAACTGTAGATATAAAACTGTAGAAATGTAAAACTGTAGAGATGTAAAACTGTAGAGATATAAAACTGTAGATATAAAACTGTAGAAATATAAAACTGTAGAGATATAAAACTGTAGAAATGTAAAACTGTAGAGATGTAAAACTGTAGAGATATAAAACTGTAGATATAAAACTGTAGAAATATAAAACTGTAGATATATAAAACTGTAGAAATATAAAACTGTAGAGATATAAAACTGTAGAAATGTAAAACTGTAGAAATGTAAAACTGTAGAGATGTAAAACTGTAGAGATATAAAACTGTAGAGATGTAAAACTGTAGAGATATAAAACTGTAGAGATGTAAAACTGTAGATATATAAAACTGTAGAGATGTAAAACTGTAGAGATGTAAAACTGTAGAAATGTAAAACTGTAGAGATATAAAACTTTAGAGATATAAAACTGTAGAGATGTAAAACTGTAGAGATGTAAAACTGTAGAAATGTAAAACTGTAGAGATATAAAACTGTCGAAATGTAAAACTGCTGAGATGTAAAACTGTAGAGATATAAAACTGTAGAGATATAAAACTTTAGAGATATAAAACTGTAGAGATGTAAAACTGTAGAAATATAAAACTGTAGAAATGTAAAACTGTAGATATAAAACTGTAGAGATGTAAAACTGTAGAAATATAAAACTGTAGAGATGTAAAACTGTAGAGATGTAAAACTGTAGAAATATAAAACTGTAGAGATATAAAACTGTAGAAATATAAAACTGTAGAGATGTAAAACTGTAGAGATGTAAAACTGTAGAGATATAAAACTGTAGAGATGTAAAACTGTAGAGATATAAAACTGTAGAGATATAAAACTGTAGAGATGTAAAACTGTAGAAATATAAAACTGTAGATATAAAACTGTAGAGATGTAAAACTGTAGAGATATAAAACTGTAGAGATATAAAACTGTAGAGATGTAAAACTGTAGAGATGTAAAACTGTAGAGATATAAAACTGTAGAGATGTAAAACTGTAGAGATATAAAACTGTAGAGATATAAAACTGTAGAAATGTAAAACTGTAGAGATATAAAACTGTAGAGATATAAAGATGTAGAGACATAAAGCTGTAGCTGCAAGAGGAGGCACTTACTGTGATGGAGTACGACTCCCACCCAGACTCATGAGAAGTAATCCAAACAACAATCACACGACAGCAGAGACCGGGACGATCCGAGAGAACGAACAAAAACCTGAGCAGCTCAGAGAGTTTAGTCCGGAGAACACTGCAGGAAGCTGCACGAGTTCAGAGAAGAGCAGCCTGCAGGCTCAGACGTCTGTCTGTCTGTCTGTCTGTCTGTCTGTCTGTCTGTCTCTCTGTCTCTGTCTCTGTCTCTCTCTCTCTCTGTCTCTGTCTGTCTCTCTCTCTGTCTCTGTCTGTCTCTCTCTCTCTCTCTCTCTCTCTCTGTCTCTCTCTCTCTCTCTGTCTCTCTCTGTCTCTCTCTCTCCCCCCCCTCTCTCTCGGTCTCTCTCTCTCTCTCTCTGTCTCTCTCTCTCTCTCTGTCTCTGTCTGTCTCTCTCTCTCTCTCTCTGTCTCTCTCTGTCTCTCTCTCTCCCCCCCCCCTCTCTCTCGGTCTCTCTCTCTCTCTCTCCAGTTGGTAACACACACAGGCAGGCAGGAGTTTGCAGAACATTCTTTGGATGGTGAATTAATCTTAAAATAGAACACTTGTGTGTTTCCACCTGTTTTTATGTCACATTTACATAAAGAGTGGAAATGCAAAGAACTTGAAAGAATGTTTTGTATTTGTTTAAAAAAGGCTTCCTGTTGTCTGAGGAGTGAAAGTTGGTGTGAGGTTAAAAGCATCAGACGTCAGGGTCCACTGAAGAGGACAGATATTTATACTAGGGCTGTCAAATTAGTGCGTTATTTGTGATTAATTAATCACAGAAGAAATAACGCTGATTAATCGCGCTCTTAGATTTGATGTAAGGAAATCTGCAGGGTCATAATGTTCAGCTCGGGAAGAGAGAAAGCAACACCTGCAGGAAAGAGGAACACTTTTAAATCAAAAAGATTTATGAGCAGATGTGCTTATTTTTCGGATGTGTGCTCATATATTTCAGAAAGTTGACCGTGTGGTTTGAGAAGCTCTTAAAGGGTCAGTCTGAGGAGATGTTTTTATTTCATCAGGCATCAGCTGGGAGGGATTCAGACATACATCCTGACTGCAGACAAACCAGTGTGAAACATTCCTGCTGTTATCAGCAGCGAGAGGATCCGACCCTCACACATGAACGTGCTCATTACAGAGTAACGAGGAGCTGGGAGGTCCAGCATCAGAGCTGCGTGGTCAGCTGCAGCAGAATGGATCATGAGAGCAGGAGCATGAAGGTCCCGGCTCCACAAGCACGTCTTACATGGGTTGGTGCGCCAACTTTATATTTCAGGTGCAGCGGCACCAAAACCTTTCACCGCGCAATAATACATCTGACAACATGTAATGTTCTGCCCCCAGGGGCTCTGAATGAAGACAACAGTGAACGCTGGAGTTTGGTGTGGTGGTGCAGCAGCGGTGCATCATGGGTGTTATAGAACACTAAATATATAACACAGGGACAGTTATTACATATTTTATTGCGGAATATACCTTTAAACGTTAGGCCTACCTTTTTTGTCAGTTACCGTACACGTTGGTCATTTCTTAACACATTATGTAAATGATTGTAAACTGGAAATTAAAGATGCAACACAAGTGTGCCGGATGTAGAGCGGGCCAAGAGGAAATCTTTAAATTACCGAAACGTTTTAAGGTTGTGATGTGCTAGAGGAGGACGCGGTTCACACACACACACACACACACACACACACACACACACACACACACACACACACACACACACACACACACGTTGCTGCTGCAGTGAGGCTGTGTTGTCTCTGCTAATGCTAAGTGGCAGCTGGTCCTCCTAACATCAGTGACCTTTGACCTCAGAGGGTCCTCAGTGGTCACAGAGGGGCTCTGTGTGTCTCTGGGGAGGAGACTCGAGGGGGAAACTGAATCAATGAATAAAAAGCAGCGTCGCACAGGGAGCTGGAGTAATGAGAGAGTGTGTGTTTCTGAGAGAAATTCACTCTTCAGTCAGCAGGTGGCAATTCTTCCAGGATCAGAAAACAATTGCAGGTCGTACAAACACAAACAGTACAACAACAGAGATGATAATACTATAGCTGCTGTCTCTCTGTAATACCTGATGGTGAAGCCTGACTAAATATAAATATATATACAGGACTGTCTCAGAAAATTAGAATATTGTGATAAAGTTCTTTATTTTCTGTAATGCAATTAAAAAAACAAAAATGTCATGCATTCTGGATTCATTACAAATCAACTGAAATATTGCAAGCCTTTTATTATTTTAATATTGCTGATTATAGCTTACAGCTTAAGAAAACTCAAAAATCCTATCTCAAAAAATTAGAATAGTTCCTCAGACCAAGTAAAAAAAAAGATTTATAACAGCAAAACAAAATCAAACATTTGAAAATGTCCATTAATGCACTCAGTACTTGGTTGGGAATCCTTTTGCACGGATTACTGCATCAATGCGGCGTGGCATGGAGGCAATCAGCCTGTGGCATTGCTGAGGTGTTATGGATGCCCAGGATGCTTCAATAGCGGCCTTTAGCTCATTAGCATTGTTGGGTCTGGTGTCTTTCAGCTTCTTCTTCACAATACCCCACATATTCTCTATGGGGTTCAGGTCAGGGGAATTGGCAGGCCAATCGAGGACAGTAATGCCATGGTCAGTACACCAGTTACTGGTGGTTTTGGCACTGTGGGCAGGTGCCAGATCATGCTGGAAAATGAATTCCTCATCTCCATAGAGCTTTTCAGCAGACGGAAGCATGTAGTGCTCTAAAATCTCTTGGTACACAGCTGCATTTACTCTGGGCTTGATGAAACACAGTGGACCAACACCAGCAGCTGACATGGCTCCCCAAACCATCGCTGACTGTGGGAACTTCACACTGGATTTCAAGCAACTTGGATTTTGCTCCTCTCCAGCCTTTCTCCAGACTCTGGCGCCTTGACTTCCAAATGAAATACAAAACTTGCTTTCGTCTGAAAAAAGGACTTTGGACCACTCTGCAACTGTCCAGTGCTTCTTTTCCATAGCCCAAGTCAGACGCTTCTTCCGTTGTCTTGAGTTCAGAAGTGGCTTGACCATGGGAATACGGCTATTGTAGCCCATTTCCCGGACACGTCTGTGAACAGTGGCTTTTGATACCTGGACTCCAGCTTCAGTCCACTGTCTTTGAAGCTCCCCCAAATTCTGGAAGCGACTCTTCTTCACAATGCTGTTAAGGCTGCGGTCATCTCTCTTGGTTGTGCAGCGTTTCCTGCCACATTTCCCCCTTCCAACAGACTTTTTGTGGATGTGCTTTGAAACTGCACTCTGTGCACAGCTTGCTCTTTGAGAAATGTCTTTTTGTGTCTTACCCTCCTGATGGAGGGTGTCAATGATGGTCCTCTGGACAGCAGTCAGATCAGCAGTCTTCCCCATACTTGTGATTTAGTTTACTGAACCAAGCTGAGTGTTTTTCAAGGCTCAGGAAACCCTTGCAGGTGTTTCGAGTTAATTAGACGATTCAAGTGATTCGTTGAACACCCTACTAGTATACTTTTTCATGATATTCTAATATTTAGAGATAGGATATTTGAGTTTTCTTAAGCTGTATGCCATAATCAGCAATATTAAAATAATAAAAGGCTTGCAATATTTCAGTTCATTTGTAATGAATTCAGAATGTATGACATTTTTGTTTTTTTAATTGCATTACAGAAAATAAAGAACTTTATCACAATATTCTAATTTTCTGAGACAGTCCTGTATACACACACACACACACACACACACATATACACATGTGTATATATGTGTATATATATATGTGTGTGTGTATATATATATATATATATATATATATATATACACATATATATATACACACATATACACAACCTCAGGGAGAGACTGAGGAGGGACAGACACTCCGGGGATGATGCCCCGGATGGTGAGTTAGTAACATACATTTACATAAATGCATACAGATAGAGAGGGAGAAGAAGGGAGAAGAAGAGAGGGGAGGGAGGGGAGGAGAGAGGAGGAGAAGGAAGAGAGCAGGGAGGTGTCCCCCGGCAGTCTAAGCCTATAGCAGCATAACTAGGGGCTGATCCAGGGCAAACCTGAGCCAGCCCTAACTATAAGCTTTATCAAAAAGGAAAGTCTTTAGCCTGTTCTTAAATGTGGAGAGTGTGTCTGCCTCCCGAACACAAACTGGAAGCTGGTTCCACTGGAGAGGAGCTTGATAGCTGAAGGCTCTGGCTCCCATTGTACTCTTAGAGACTCTAGGAACCACAAGTAACCCTGTAGTCTGGGAGCGTAATGCTCTAGTTGGTTTATAAGGTACTATGAGATCTTTAAGATATGCTGGAGCCTGACCATTAATTGATTTGTAAGTCAGGAGAAGGATTTTGAATTATATTCTGTATTTAACCGGGAGCCAGTGCAGAGCAGCTAATACAGGAGTAATATGATCCCGTTTCCTTGTTCTTGTCAATACACGTGCCGCTGCATTTTGGATCAACTGAAGAGTCTTAAGCGACTTTTTGGGACAACCTGATAACAATGAGTTGCAGTAATCCAGCCTTGAAGTAACAAATGCATGGACTAGTTTTTCTGCATTTATGTGGGAGTTAAACGACAGATCTTGATCAAAGATGACGCCAAGATTCCTTACAGTGGTGCTGGAGGCCAAGTTAATGCCATCCAGAGCTTCTATGTCATTAGAAAATGCGTTTCGGAGGCGTTTAGGGCCAAGTATAATAACTTCAGTTTTGTCTGTTTAACATCAAGAAGTTGCTAGACATCCAAGTTTTTATGTCCTTAAGGCTTGAAGTTTAGCCAATTGATTGGTCTCATCTGGTTTAATTGATAGATATAATTGGGTATCATCCGCATAACAATGAAAGTTTATAGAGTGGTTCCTTATAATATTGCCCAAAGGAAGCATATATAAGGTGAATAGAATCGGTCCAAGTACAGAACCCTGCGGAACTCCAAGACTGACTTTGGCTGTCATGGAGGATTTATCGTTAACAAGTACAAATTGAGATCGCTCAGATAAATAGGACTTGAACCAGCTTAGTGCGGTTCCTTTTATGCCAACACAATGTTCCAGTCTCTGTAGTAGAATGTCCTGATCAACAGTGTGGAAAGCAGCACTGAGGTCTAACAAGACAAGAACAGAGACAAGTCCTTTGTCTGATGCCAATAGAAGGTCGTTGGCTTTCACCAGTGCCGTCTCTGTGCTATGATGAACTCTAAATCCAGATTGAAAAACCTCAAATAAACTATTATTATGTAAAAAGTCACACAACTGTTTTGCAACTGCTTTCTCGAGGATCTTAGCGAGAAAGGGAAGGTTAGATATCGGCCTATAGTTTGCTAAAACCTTTGGATCAAGACTGGGCTTTTTAAGAAGTGGTTTTATTACAGCTACTTTAAAGGATTGTGGTATGTAGCCAGATAATAGAGACAGGTTGATCATATTTAATAACGAGGTGTTAATTAAGGGTAAAACTTCTTTAAACAGTTTAGTTGAATCGGGTCTAAAAGACAGGTTGATGCTTAGACGATGAGATTGTTGAAGTTAGTTGGTTCAGGTTGATTGGAGTAAAACAGTCTAGATATATTTCAGGAGTTACAGATGTTTTTAAGGTTTTGGAGGTTGAAGTTAAGTCATTACCAATTGAGGTCAGGAGGAGATTAATTTTGTCTCTAATAATTATAATTTTATGGTTAAAGAAGCTCATGAAGCCGTCACTACTGAGAGATATAGGAACAGAAGGCTCTGTAGAGCTGTGGCTCTCTGTCAGCCTCAGTGCTGAACAGAAACCTGGGGTTGTTCTTATGTTCTTCTATTAAGGAAGAGTAATAAGCTGCTCTGCATTACGGAGAGCCTTCTTATACGTTTAAGATGATCTAACCAGACTAAACGAGATTCTTCCAATTTAGTGGAACGCCATTTACTTTCAAGATTTCTCGACTTTTGTTTTAGTTTGCGGATTTGTAAATTAAGCCATGGAGCTTTCTTTTTCTGTTTTATGATCTTCTTTAGAGGAGCGACAGAGTCGAGTGTTATTCGCAGTGAGGCTGCAGCGCTATCAACAAGATGATTAATTTGGGAGGGACTAAAGTTAGCATTGGAGTCCTCCGTTATATTGATATTGAGTCCTGGTGTTGAATTAAGTGCTGATGGAATCACTTCCTTAAATTTAGTCACAGCACTTTCAGATAAACATCGAGCGTAGGATGTTCTGCCTACTGGCTTGCAGTCCAGTAACAGGACTTCAGAAGTTATTAAAATGTTCTGATAAAAGAGGATTATGTGGACACACTGATAAACTTTCAGTTTCAACACCATATCCCAGAACAAGGTCCAGAGTGTGGTTTAAACAGTGAGTTGTTCATGTACATTCTGACTGAACCCAGTGAATCTAATATTGAGATAAATGCATTATTAAGGCTCATTATCAACATCCACATGAATATTAACCAGATCATATTTAACATCTAGACATCATATATGTAATATATAATATAACGGCCTCATTTTGTTCATCATCACACTTCATGAGGAGAAAGCAACACTTAAACAGTTTCTGAATGTCCTGTTGTAACTACAAGCTGCAGCCCCCCCCCCCCCCAGCTCTCCCCTCAGGCTGGACATGAAGTCATGTTGCTGGCAGGCTTCATGTGCTTTGTGTTGTACTGAAGCAGGAATGTGTGGATTCAGCCGTTTGAAGACACGAGGAGCTGTAACTCCTCCAACAACACGGCCCGCTGACACAGCTCAGACTGGAGAGTGAAACTGAACTTGCTGACTCTCTGGGAACAGGCTGCCATCTTCATATCCTCCTGATGCGACACTCCGGGAGTGACAGGGTCAGGAATCTGACAGTTTCCATTAAAAAGCATCAATAGTTGTTGACACATTTCTGTCCGGACGCGGTACCATGAGGCTGTTATTGGAAAAGGCTTGCAGTGAAGTAACATGTGATTTGTAATAAAATATGTTTTCAACTCTGGAACTGTGACTGTCCTCCACCATCGCTTCCTTTTGCCCCCACAAACACATCTGGTGTGTCTGCATTAAAGCGGCTTCCTGCTCGCTCTCTTACTGCGAGTGAATAGTCTGTCCTGCTGCTTTAAACCTGCAGTAGTCTGGCTGTAAAGGGCCTCTGTGGAGCCTTCAATACAAAGCTTTGAGGTGCAGCCAGCCTCCCTGGAGGGCTCCCTGACCCCCCCACTTCAACCTGACTGCAGCTTCAATGGCCTCCAGTCAGCCTGCTTTCAAATGATGCTAAATATGTAGAGAGAAGGGAGAGGGCAGAGGGGGGGGGGCAGGGGTCAGCTGACTGCACAATATTACTTTTAACTCACACAATACAATCCCAGCTTCCAGAAATTAAGGTTCTTTCTCCAAAAGCAGCTGGAAGTTGCATCTGATGACATCATCCTGCTCACCAAGTCAGAGACTTACATGTGACTTTTGAAATGGAAAGTTTGTAAGAAATAAAAAGGCAGCTCGACGATCAGCTTTACTTATTTGCCAGATTGTGTTTGAGTAACTTTTGATTCTTTAAGTCACTGAGTCACACACACACACACACACACACACACACACACACACACACACACACACACACACACACACACACACACACCCTGCCAATAGTAAACTGAAGACATGTACAAGACAAAATGTCAGTTCTGTCGAACGGACAGAGTGGACCGGTGCTGTGAGCGGGTCCTTGAACACAGCACGAGGTCAATCAAAGAACTGCTGTACAATGCGTTGCTGTACAAAGCGTTGCTGTACAATGCGTTGCTGTACGTATTGTTGCTATATGATGCGTTGCCGTACGATGCGTTGTCGTACAATGCGTTGCCATACAATGCTTTGCCGTACAAAGTGTTGCTGTACAAAGCGTTGCTGTACAAAGCGTTGCTGTACAATGCGTTGTTTCCTTGGTGCAGCAGGTCTGTGTTTAGAAGTGCGGCCCTGGTGCTCTGCATCAGTGTGTGGTGGTTGTGACGTGTCCTCTGTGATGACTGGAGCAGTGAGCTGACAGCAGGACAACACGTCTATAAACACGTCTCTCTGCTCTGATGGAAAGTTACTGCTGTGTGCTCGCTGCTCTCTGAGCGACAGACAACTCATCAGAGAAGAATGTGAGCAGGTTTTCCACCTCGCAGAGCGATTCACAGGCAGCCAATGAGCGCGGGGGGAAGATGCTAAACCCTCGCAAAATAGATTCATTATGTTGCCACAGAAATGACCTCCGGCTCAACCCTCCAGTATTGATAAGTGATTATCACATATGCAAATATAACAGGGAGCAGCTCCTTCTTTTAATGTTGCTGTGAAAACTAAACATTTGGCAGTAAGGACGCAGGATTCATCCGATGAAGAGGTCTGCAGGATTCATCCGATGAAGAGGTCTGCAGGATTCATCCGATGAAGAGGTCTGCAGGATTCATCCGATGAAGAGGTCTGCAGGTCTCGCTGATGCCAGCAGCCGAAGTTTGTTGTGTGGCATCAGTTTTATTAAAGTGAATGTCTTTGTGTTTTTTATTTCACATTAATGTAGAAAAGAATCTTTAGCTGTAGTCCAGTGTGTTTATGTAAAAGTTAAACATGATAAAAAGGAGTTCATACAAACGGTTTCCAGCACACTGATGAAGGCTGATCCCAGATCTGATGTGAGGATGAAACATTTAGAAATGTTCCCGTCTTTGTTAAGGCGCTCCATCACCTGGGCCGCTACAAGAGGACTGCCCTGTGATTGGCCGTCGGTGTCGTCAGGTAACGCATCCCGTCAACATTATCTCAACGTTTCTACTTTTCTAGTGGAGGATTCGACCAGACGGGTGAACGCCCTGAGAGCTGATGAAACTCTCACTGACTGGACGTGTTGGGACACAGGCTCCTCACCTTTAACCCTAAAGTCACTTTAGATATGTTCAAAACCGTGTTAACTTTCACTAAATCTTTTAAATAACTTCAGTGCTGATCATAACTACCAGATATTCATTTCACAATGTCAACCCTTTAAATGTTTGATTACATAATGCTGCTGTGGCGTTATATTTTTAATAACGTTTTAATTCAAATGAATGTAATTGTTTTCTCCTCAGGCTAGTGACGTCTCCTCAGCCTAGTGAAGTCTCCTCAGCCTAGTGATGTCTCCTCAGGCTAGTGACGTCTCCTCAGGCTAGTGACGTCTCCTCAGCCTAGTGACGTCTCTTCAGCCTAGTGACGTCTCCTCAGGCTAGTGTTTCCTAAGCCTAGTGACGTCTCCTCAGCCTAGTGACGTCTCCTCAGGCTAGTGACGTCTCCTCAGCCTAGTGACGTCTCCTCAGCCTAGTGACGTCTCCTCAGCCTAGTGACGTCTCCTCAGCCTAGTGACGTCTCCTCAGGCTAGTGACGTCTCCTCAGGCTAGTGACGTCTCCTCAGCCTAGTGACGTCTCCTCAGCCTAGTGACGTCTCCTCAGCCTAGTGACGTCTCCTCAGCCTAGTGACGTCTCCTCAGGCTAGTGTTTCCTAAGCCTAGTGACGTCTCCTCAGCCTAGTGACGTCTCCTCAGGCTAGTGACGTCTCCTCAGCCTAGTGACGTCTCCTCAGGCTAGTGACGTCTCCTCAGGCTAGTGACGTCTCCTCAGCCTAGTGACGTCTCCTCAGCCTAGTGACGTCTCCTCAGGCTAGTGTTTCCTAAGCCTAGTGACGTCTCCTCAGCCTAGTGACGTCTCCTTAGCCTAGTGACGTCTCCTCGGCCTAGTGACGTCTCGGCCTAGTGACGTCTCCTCAGGCTAGTGACGTCTCCTCAGCCTAGTGACGTCTCCTCAGCCTAGTGACGTCTCCTCGGCCTAGTGACGTCTCCTCAGCCTAGTGACGTCTCCTCAGGCTAGTGACGTCTCCTCAGGCTAGTGTTTCCTAATTCCTCGTCAGCCTGCTGTTCATGGCTGGCCGGCTGTCTGACACAACTAACAATCAGGCTGTGATTTACACCCACCTAGCGAGGTGAGGCTGCTGCTGGCTACACAAACAATTACATCCATTTAGCTGCTGTGTAGAAACAAAGCGACGACCCTGCTGACCTGCAGCTCACATCCATCTCTTACCTCCTCTTTGTTCCTGCTCCGGTCTGAGACGACGGTTCAGGTCCAGGCCTGCAGCTCGATGAATCTCTGCAGGAGGAGTCACACAGGCTTCAGCTAAAGACAGCATGGACTCACTTATCACCATCCTCCCTTTTAAAAACAGCCCGACCATGCTATAATGAACACACACTAAATATCTTTCCAAATTAGACCTGCAACTATAACTCAATCATAAGTAATCTCCAACTGTTTTGATTAATGATTAATGAATTAATATGTCAGAAAAAGCCATTTTCAGCCTCTCAAATGGAGATTTGCTGCCTTTCTGTGACTGAGAAACTGGGACGGACATATTTCACTATTTAATCGATTAATCTAAAAAATAATTGGGAGATTAATCCATAATAGTGTTGTAATGGTATACTGATATGTATAAAATGGAGTTAAAAGGTGCAGACACCTACAGTATATTGTAATTGGTAACAATATATTTATATATCTCAATAATAGCTGATGTTATTTTTCATTTAGGAGTTCCTTTATCAGAAATCCTGTACAGTGGTACATCAGCAAAGGGACAGAGCAGGAGAGAGAAAGTAAAATAAGAAGCTAACATATTAAATTAGAGTCAAACACACGGCCACAACCAGAAAAAGGAGCAGCATAATACAACTGAAGTAGCAGCCAGTAATAACAATAACACATATAAAGTGCACAACCGTGGTGTTACAGTAAGTGTGTGTGGTGGGGGGGGGGGGGTTTACATTATTAACATTTAATATTTAGTACTGCCAACATCCTTTAGGTATTGAACATATTATAGTTACATGCCATTTATTTGATCAGGTTTATGATTCTGTTTATTATTGTAATTCTGTTCTTATTCCTTTCAGGGTCATTCTCACTGATGATGATAATAATAATAATAATAATAATAATAATAATAATAATAATAATAATAATAATAGTAATAATAATAACTGTATACCGGGAAGTCTCACAGAATGAAGATGATCCTTTAATTGCAGCTCTATATGAAATCCTGCGGGCTGAGCTTCAACATGTTTATAATGTTTGTGACGTACATGAAGCTGTCGGTATGTGCTGCACTCACAGCTGATGGATAAACAGCTGAGGGTGAGAGCAGCCATACATCAGAGCAGTTGTTGACGGGTGGAGGTTCACATTACAGACAAACCTCCACCTCTCTGGACATCAGCAGCGTTTGGAATAAATGTTCGGATCACACTTAACTTAATAAAGACCACACAGCAGGATGTTATTAAACCTCACCAACACAGCATCGACAGAAGCGTGAACATAAAAGATTTAAAAACACCGAGCAGGCTGTTGAAGACATTAAACATGTTCTTAAAGGTCCTGATTTCAGAGTCAAAGGTTAAAGTCGATATAAAAGGATGAATGATGCTCCAGCTACACTGAGACAGAGCAGCGCCCCCTGCTGGAACGCTGACTCAACTAAAATTCAACATTATTAGCATTACAATTAAACACCAGAGATTATAATAAATACTGTACTATGGGCAGATTCAAACTGAATTTAAAGAATTTATTTAGATTGAAATTGCTCAACTTAAATAATTGCAATAGAAAACTGAATATAAATAGTATATTTTATATTTGTATTGTTTAACTTGGATAATTGCAAACTGAATAGCAACATTTGAAGTTTAATTTATTATTTTGGTTTCTCTGAAACTGTCTTTGATCCTCACTGGAAATTCAACTTTCTATAAACTCAAATTCAGTTACTGGGACCTATAATAACTGTTTTGTGTATTTTATAACTGTAAAAGTTAGGAATATTGCTTGTAGACAGGCAGCACGATTGCTCTTCCTCAACAGTGCGTGTCCGTAACATGAAATGCAATTGTGAGAAATGAATGAATATACAGAGTGGAGGTTCAGCATTAAAAGCCACAGTAACTGATGTCATGAGCTCCTCACAGTGAACAGACGTTACTGCAGCCCGATGCTGCAGGACGTGCTACTGCACAGCGGGCAGCGTGACACAACACGCAGCTGCAGAGAAACTATGTCGGACAGCTTTACTGGAGGAGCTGAAAGGCACACCTTCAGGATATAATAGTTTGTGTTAAGGTGGTGTGAAGGGGGGGGTAAGACTAAAAACACCACCGGGGGGGATCATACCAATATGCGAG
Organism: Cottoperca gobio; assembly: GCF_900634415.1. Taxonomy (NCBI): domain Eukaryota; kingdom Metazoa; phylum Chordata; class Actinopteri; order Perciformes; family Bovichtidae; genus Cottoperca; species Cottoperca gobio. Next base: position 28,721 of record NW_021166951.1, on the reverse strand, counting down.
AGGATACAAAATGTTAATAGAAATTAATTATGAAGGCATTTCCTCCAACTGAATCAGACTTTGTTGACAGTCACCCACACCCTGTGCTCACATTACAGCACAGGTAAAGAATGCAGGTGTCATCTGACTTTACAAACACCTGTAGCATATCAATCCTTTAACCTGGGGCCGTATTCATGAAGCTTCGTCCTATAAAGAGTTGCTCCCAGTGACAGATTCTTAGAAGGAGGATGAAAAATGTCCCCTTACAGATAACACTAGATCCTGGTAAAGATAAAAGTTATTCATTAAGCATCTTGGCCCTGAGGAGAGCTCCTAGGGTTTAAAACGGTCAGGGGTAGGGAGGAGCACTTTGAACAGTTTAATAAGAGAGGACAAAATGGCAGAAAGACAAAGAGGTTGGATAAAATATTCTCCAGCGCCTGTCCCTTGATGAGCACTTCAACCAACGCTGCTACATATGTAGACCGGCCACCAACCACAGAAACGGATGAAAGCTGAGCCATTAATAAAGAAGAAGTACTGAAACCACCAGCATGGTAAATACATGAGAACATAAATATAACAAGGGAAGTCACAATACCAGAAGTTTAGTAGTCAATACCAATACCAGTGAAATTCCACGATTCACAAAACCTCAGTAAAAAACAAAACAACAAATCCGTCAATGGAGCCCCGCACCCCACCCTGAACTTCAAGGTGTTTTTTGTTTGTTTGTTTTTTATATTCACAACTCACTTTTCACATTGACAGGAGTCTTTTATTAAATAAACTAAAACGCTGATGTTATTGATCTAATGTATGTGCACGTTTCAGTTTGTACTGTCTGCTTTGTGCATTCACATTCTCTCCTTCGCTCCGTTTTGCGAAGGGCGGGGCTTCGCACCTGACACACACACACCTACAGTGGAAGAAAGGAGAGGAGAGAACTAAATAGAAACCACACCACGCACGCATACATATATGTATATATGTGTATATGTATATGTATATGTATATATATATATACACATATATACATATACACATATATGTATATATGTGTATATGTATATGTATATATATATATATATATATATACATATATGTATGTATATATATGTATATATATACACATATACATATATATATATATATACATATACACATATATGTATATATGTGTATATGTGTATATGTGTATATATAATATACATATACACATATATACATATATGTGTATATATATATATATATACATATATGTATGTATATATATGTATATATATACACATACATATATATATATATATATATATATATATATACATACATATATATACATATATATATATATATATATATACATATATATACATATATATATATATACATATATATACATATATATACATATATATATACATATATATACATATATATATATATATATATATATATACACATATATATATGTATTTATATATATATATGTGTATATATATCCATCCATCCATCGTCTACCGCTTATCCGGGATCGGGTCACGGGGGCAGCAGCTCCAGTAAGGAACCCCAATCTTCCCTTCTCCGTGCCACATCCTCCAGCTCCGACTGGGGGATCCTGAGGCGTTCCCAGGCCAGTGAGGAGATATAATCTCTCCACCGAGTCCTGGGTCTTCCCCGGGGTCTCCTCCCAGCTGGACGTGCCTGGAATACCTCCCTAGGGAGGCGCCCAGGTGGCATCCTTACTAGATGCCCGAACCACCTCAACTGCTCCTTTCACGCCAGCCACCCGTCTGAGAAAACCCATTTCGGCCGCTTGTACCCGTGATCTCGTTCTTTCGGTCATGGCCATAGGTGAGGGTAGGAACGAAGATCGACCGGTATATTGAGAGCTTTGCCTTCTGGCTCAGCTCTCTTTTCGTCACAACGGTGCGGTAAAGTGACTGTAATACCGCCCCCGCTGCTCCGATTCTCCGGCCAATCTCTCGCTCCATTGTCCCCTCACTCGCGAACAAGACCCCGAGGTACTTGAACTCCTTCACTTGGGGTAATGGCTCATTCCCTACCCGGAGTAGACAATCCACCGGTTTCCTGCTGAGAGTCATGGCCTCAGATTTGGAGGTGCTGTTCCTCATCCCAACCGCTGCACACTCGGCTGCGAACCGATCCAGTGACTGTTGAAGGTCACAGACCGATGATGCCATAAGAACCACATCATCTGCAAAGAGCAGCGATGAGATCCTCAGGTCACCGAACTGCAACCCCTCTCCTCCACGACTACGCCTCAATATCCTGTCCATGAAAATCACGAACAGGATTGGTGATAAAGCACAGCCCTGGCGGAGGCCAACATTCACGGGAAACGAGTCCAACTTACTGCCGAGTATCCGGACACAACTCTCGCTTTGGGCGTACAGGGATTGGATGGCCCTCAAAAGTGACCCCCTCACCCCATACTCCCGCAGCACCTCCCACAGTATCACCCGGGGGACCCGGTCATACGCCTTCTCCAGATCCACAAAACACATGTAGACCGGATGGGCGTACTCCCAGGCCCCCTCCAGGATCCTTGCAAGAGTAAAGAGTTGGTCTGTTGTTCCACGGTCAGGACGGAATCCGCATTGTTCCTCTTCAATCAGAGGTTCGACCGGCCGAACCCTCCTTTCCAGTACCTTGGAGTAGACTTTACCAGGGAGGCTGAGAAGTGTGATACCCCTGTAGTTGGCACACACTCTCTGGTCCCCCTTTTTAAATAGAGGAACCACCACCCCGGTCTGCCAACCCCTAGGCACTGTCCCAGACTTCCACGCAATGTTGACGAGGCGTGTCAACCAAGACAGCCCCTCAACACCCAAAGCCTTCAGCATTTCTGGACGGATCTCATCAACCCCTGCGGCTTTGCCACTGTGGAGTTGTTCGACTACCTCAGTGACTTCCATCAGGGAAATTGACGATGGTCCCCCATCAGTTTCCAGCTCTGCCTCTACCATAGAGGGCGTGTTAGTCGGATTCAGGAGTTCCTCAAAGTGCTCCTTTCAGCGGCCGATAACCTTCTCAGTTGAAGTCAGCAGGGTCCCACCCTTGCTGTACACAGCTTGGATAGTTCCTCGCTTCCCCCTCCTGAGGTGCCGGATGGTTTTCCAGAAGCACCTTGGTGCCGACCGAAAGTCCTTCTCCATAGCTTCTCCGAACTTCTCCCACACCCAATGCTTTGCCTCTGACACGGCAGAAGCTGCCGCCCTTCTAGTCCTTCGATACCCTGCAACTGTTTCCGGAGTCCTCCCGGATAACATAACCCAGAAGGACTCCTTCTTCAGTCGGACGGCTTCCCTGACCACCGGGGTCCACCACGGTGTTCGAGGGTTACCGCCCCTTGAGGCACCTAAGACCTTGAGACCACAGCTCATCACCGCAGCTTCAGCAATAGAGGTTTTGAACATTGCCCACTCAGGTTCAATGCCCCCAACCTCCACAGGGATGGCTGAAAAGCTCCGCCGGAGGTGTGAGTTAAAGATCCCTAGGACAGGGGCTTCCTCCAGACGTTCCCAATTCACCCGCACTACCCGTTTGGGTTTACCAGGTCTGTCCAGAGTCTTCCCCCACCCCTTGATCCAACTCACCACCAGATGGTGATCAGTTGACAGCTCCGCCCCTCTCTTCACCCGAGTGTCCAAAACATGCGGCCTCAGATCAGATGATACGATTACGAAATCGATCATTGACCTTTGGCCTAGGGTGCTCTGGTACCACGTGCACTTATGAGCATCCATTGCAAGAGAGGAGGGACAGGCTGAGTAACGTAACCTGTGGACCGGCTGAAGGCTAATGTGGGCTAACTGTGTGCAGGTATCAGGACTTATTGTCTTTAAGTATTTGTGGTCGGATATCTTGGATATGTCTGGACATATCGAACTACTTGAACTGAATGACTGACACTGACCAAATGTTCTATGTACAGTATATCTCAAAAGTGAGTACACCCTTTAGATTTTTGCAAATATTCTGTTATATCCTTTCAGGGGATAACATTATCCTACTGAAACTTTGATATAACTTAAAGTAGTCAGTGTGCTGCTTGAATAACAGTATAGATTTATTGTCCTTTGAAAATTACTCAGTACACAGCTGTTAATGTCTAAACAGCTGGCAACAAAAGTGAGTACACCCCATAGTGAACATGTCCTAATTGTGCCCAATGATGTTGTTTTCCCGCCCTGGTGTCATGTGACTCGTTAGTGTTACAAGGATTCAGGTGTAAATGATAAGCAGGGCTGTTAAATTTGGTGTTTTGGGCACAATTCTCTCTGAATGCTGGACAACATGGCACCTCATGGCAAGAAACTCTCTGAGCGGCTGAAAAAAAGGATTATTGCGCTTCACAAAGATGGCCTTGGCTATAAGAAGATTGCCAACACCATGAAAATGAGTTGCAGCACAGTGGCTAAGATCATACAGCGGTTTTCCAGGACAGGTTCCACTCGGAACAGGCCTCGCCAGGGTCGACCAAAGAAGTTGAGTCCACGTGCTCAGCGTCATATCCAGAGGTTGGTTTCCAAAAATAGACGTGCGAGTGCTTCCAGCATTGCTGCAGAGGTTGCAGAAGTGGGATGTCAGCCTGTCAGTGCCCAGACCATACGCCGCACACTGCATCAAATCGGTTTGTATGGCCGTCGCCCCAGACAGAAGCCCCTTCTGAAACCGATGCATAAGAAAGCCCGCAAACAGTTTGCTGAAGACAATGAATCCAAGAACATGAGTTACTGGAACCATGTCCTGTGGTCTGATGAGACCAAAATAAACCTGTTTGGGTCAGATGGTGTCCGGCGTGTGTGGCGGCACCCTGGTGAGGAGTACCAAGACAAATGTGTTTTGCCTACAGTCAAGCATGGTGGTGGCAGCATCATGGTCTGGGGCTGCATGAGTGCTGCCGGCACTGGGGAGCTGCATTTCATTGAGGGACACATGAATTCCAATATATACTGTGACATCCTGCAGCAGAGCATGATCCCCTCTCTTCGGAAACTGGGCCGTAGGGCAGTTTTCCAACATGATAATGACCCTAAACACACCTCCAAGATGACAACGGCCTTGCTGAAGAAGCTGAAGGTTAAGGTGATGGACTGGCCAAGTATGTCTCCAGACCTAAACCCAATTGAGCACATGTGGGGCATCCTCAAGAGGAAGGTGGAGGAGTGCAAGGTGTCCAACATCCGTGCGCTCCGTGATGTCGTCGTGGAGGAGTGGAAGAAGATTCCAGAAGCAACCTGTGCAGCTCTGGTGAATTCCATGCCCAGGAGGGTTAAAGCAGTGCTAGATAACAATGGTGGTCACACAAAATATTGACACTTTGGGCACAATTTAGACATGTTCACTATGGGGTGTACTCACTTTTGTTGCCAGCTGTTTAGACATTAACAGCTGTGTACTGAGTAATTTTCAAAGGACAATAAATCTATACTGTTATTCAAGCAGCACACTGACTACTTTAAGTTATATCAAAGTTTCAGTAGGATAATGTTATCCCCTGAAAGGATATAACAGAATATTTGCAAAAATCTAAAGGGTGTACTCACTTTTGAGATATACTGTATATGTTCTGGTGGTCACGAGTGTTTATATAACATTGGGGTCTGATACCACACATGGGACGCTAATCACGTTAGCCCTGACCTAGTTTAATTTTTTATGTTTGCATACTTCTCAGTATCTCACCAACGTTGCATGAAGTATTTAAGTTAAAGCTTGAAAGCAACAGCTTTAAATGAGGTTGAGTTGATAAGTACTCCTGAGGCCAGCTCTTAGGGGGATTGTCTCTGATAACTAGCTGTTCAGCTACATGTGTGATGAGCCCTGCAATGGTGGTGTAACAAGGCGGGTAAGTGCCGTCTTATGACGAGGTGGAGCCTTCAGTTTAGAAATTGAAGCATATTTATTTTATTTTGGCACTTTTATAATCTGGAATGTTACAGCATAACATATGTTGGCTCCTCCTGAGACCACTGCCCGTTAGTTAAGTATGGTGGGACTTCTTATGATTACATGATGGTTAGTAATGTAAAACAAAGGTTAGGAATAGAAGTATAGTCGGTAGATACTTAGTTGTACAGGGTACTCTACTAACAGAAACCCTGAATCTAGTTAACATATATGCCCCCAATAATGATGATTGTTGTTCAGGGACCTGTTTTATACCTTTCAACATTTACTGGTAATCACATCACAGCAGGGATTTTAACTGTGTATTGGATCCAACAAAGGATCGGTCAGGGGGCATAGATACATCACACACCAACAGCAGGGAAGTATTACTTAATATTATGAAAGATTTCAATGTGAAAGACATCTGGAGAGAATTAAAGCCTGATGCTATAGAGTGTTCTTGCTATTCTGCTTTTTCCAATCTTATTCCCGTATTGATTACTTTTTGATATTTGGCTTCTCAAATTAAAGACGGCACTTATGATGGAATCCTTATTCCGGACCATGCACCAAACTCACTGCTTTATGTCGACTCACGGCTAGAGATCCTCCTAAATGGAGATTCCAACAAAAATGGTTGCAAGACTCAGATTTTGTCACGTATCTTGGCAAACAAATTGATTTATATTTTGAGACGAATACATCGGAAACATCAGCATCTATAAGATGGGAAGCTTTTAAAGCATTTATTAGAGGCCAAATTATTAACTACACGAGCTCCAAATCCAAAAAAGCTCGTCAGAAAATGACAATGTTGGAATCGAAAATAAAAACCCTGGAGAGTGAGGCCTTTTAGAAACCCTGCCCCAAAGTACAACAAGAAGTGCTCGTACTGAGGACACAGTATAATGAACTGTCAGCTTCTAAAGCAGTGGCAAGTCTACTAAGACTCAAACTAACATCTTACAACCAAGGAGAGAAGCCTGTAAAGATATTAGAGTGACGCATTAAACAATTACAAACTGAAAGATCCATTATGTTAATACAGAACAATAAGGGAGATGATATAGTCCATCCTATAGAAAGAAATGAGGCTTTTAAAAATGTCTATGAAAACTTATACGACTCTGACATAAATACAGATTTGACAAGTCAAAATAACTTCTTAGACACTCAATATACCTAGTGTCCCAACAGAACTCAGACCTCGTCTGGAAGCTGAAGTATCATTACAAGAGATCTCTGATGCAACTGATAACATGAAATGTGGGAAGGCTGCAGGGCCAGATGGCCTACCTATAGATATGTACAACAGGTTTAAATATAAAGTACAAACGCCCCTCTTAAATATGTTATTAGAATCTTTTAAAAATGAAATCCTTCCGCCATCACTGAGAGAAGCCTTGATTACATTGTTACCAGAACCAGGGAAACCTGCAATAGATGTGAGAACCTAAGACCAATAAGCCTTCTCAACTCGCACGTAGAGGTGTTGTCTAAAGGCCTGCTCCCAGGGATAATTAAGGAAGATCAGAACACAACATAATTTCTGTCAAATGTTGTATTTGTACTATGTTGTTTATCCTGTACACACGACATCTATTGCACGTCTGTCCGTCCTGGGAGAGGGATCCCTCCTCAGTTGCTCTCTCTGAGGTTTCTTCCATTTTTCCCCCTTTAATTTTGAGGTTTCTTTTAGGAAGTTTTTCCTTGTGCGATGCGAGGGTCTAAGGACAGAGGATGTCGTAACCTGTACAGTCTGTAAAGCACACTGAGACAAATGTATAATTTGTGATATTGGGCTATACAAATACATTTGATTTGATTTATTAAGGGGCGCCAAGGGTTTCATAACGTCAGGAGGGTGCTGAACATTCTACATAGCCAAAAGGAAATGCCAGATACTGCTCTCTTATCGTTAGATGCCGAGAAGGCGTTCGATAGGGTCGAATGGCCATATCTTCTTGATGTCCTCGAACGCTTTGGATGTGGTAAATGTTTTGTAAATGGGTTAAATTGTTGTACACTGACCCTGTTGCAGAAATACAAATAATACAACCTCGAAACAAATCAAGATCCACAAGGGTGTCGTCAGGGGTGTCCTCTATCACCACTTTTGTTTATAATGGCAATAGAACCGCTGGCCATAGCTGTTCGGTCTCATCCAAAGATCTCTGGTATAACTATAGCTTTATATGTTGATGACATCATAGTGTTTCTCAAGGAGTTGGAGAGATCAATTCCAGTATTATTAGAAGTGATAGGAACATTTGGTGAACATACTCCCCAAGTTGCTGTATCTATTCCAAAACATCCCCCTGCCCCCTCCAAACTTATTTTCAAAGTTAAGGAAATTATTTTTAAGTTTTTTGTGGAACAACAAACAAGCCCGCTTGCGCTTAACCCTCCTGTACATGCCCTATGATAGAGGGGGGGGCCTTGCGTGTCCTAATCCTCTCTGGTACTACTGGGCAACTCAGTTAAGGACTACTATCTTTAGAGCTACCTCTTCCCATGTGTTTGTACTAGTCTGAAGAAACTTACAAAGAAACACTAACCCTATTACTAGGAACATGATTAGAGCATGAAGTGAGGAAGTACTCGGGCCCCTTTCTTTCACGTTTTAGTCCAATTTGGGGAAATGATGACTTCACTCCAGGCAGAGCTGATAGAGGGTTTAAGGTTTGCTCAGATAAGGGTGTACAGAGAGTTCAGGATCTATATTGGCTCAATGATGATGAATTGACCGCGTTTGAGGAGCTTGCAAGTCAACACAACATTCCACAGAAACATTTTTACAAATTAGAAGCTTTATTGGAGCAAACCAAAAACAATTATTACCTATACCTCCATACTCACCACTAGAGAACACAATATTAAAGGACTGTAGGGGGGAAACACTTCATTTCTGCACTTTATAACTTATATATATATATACTTATATATAGCTTATATCTGCGTCCTCTGAGTCCTCTGAAGCGAAACTTAGAAATTGGAGGATCTGCAAGAAGACCTTTCAATTGATGAGTGGGAAGGTGCCTGCAAGAAAGCACAATCACAAACAGCGAATACCCATCTTAAGCTCTTACAATATAACTGGCTAATGCGTACATATATCACTCCAGAAAAGCTAAACAAGTTTAATGGTAATATCCCAGACTTATGTTTTAAATGTGGACAATCCAAGGGAACGTTCTTCCATTGTGTTTGGGAGTGTACCAAGATAAGAACGTTTTGGGAGGAGGTTAAATGTATGATAGAAGATATTCTATCATTGCAGTTAAGCATGGAGCCCAGGCTTCTTGTGTTAGGGTGTTACCCACAAGAACACAACATAAGGAAGAACAAATCTCTTTAAATCTCTGTCTGCTACAGGCAACACGTATGATAGCACTTTCATGGAGAAATGTAAACAGTCCAAGTATTGGTAAATGGCTAAAAGAACTGTCTGCATGTGTCTCATTAGAGAACATAACCTATTCAATTAAAGGAAAACAAGAACTATTTAAAAAGTATGGGGCCCGTTCCTTAACTCTCTGGAACATGCGGATGTAGAGGGCACTCTGGGTCAGCAACTTGGAGATGATTAATGTTCCTGTGCTGGGAGAAGGATTGAAGCCTTTCATATCTACATGTTTGTATATCTCCTTACATAGCCTACCCACATGTTCGTGTAGTTCATTTAATTATGTTATGTGTGCGACTGTTAATGTACTTCATTTTGTTATGTCTTGGATGTGGAAGTTTGTGTACTGTCTTATGTAGTGTCTACATATGTTAAAAAACAATAAAAAGTGTTAAAAAACAATAATATAATGTATTGCATCGTATGATTCCTAAATAAAGACTAAGAGAATTAAGATTTCGGCTGATGTTTCATTTCAGTAGTTCGTCTGTGAACTAAGTTAAATATATTTTGTTTTCGTAATACCAGGCCGTCGGGGTGATGCTATTTCCGACATTATGCTAGCTAAGCTAAGCTAAGCTAAGCTAAGCTAAGCTAAGCTAACCTAAGCTAAGCTAAACTAAGCTAAGAGGTGTAATGGAATGAAACTACAAAGTAAAACTGAATTAAACCTCTGCAGGCGTTTTGTCCACACTCATCGCTTTGTGTAGATATTTCCACACTTTAAACGCTTTTCCACCCAACAGGAACACATAATCCTCAGTGAGATGAGCATTTAATCTTGTTTTAACAGGTTTTTAGTCCTTTTCGTCACTTGTTTCCTGTCCTTCATTCAGCAGCTATGTTGCCATAAACACAAGCGACACGCCGGTTACTACTTCTGTCTTACACATCAGAAATGTACATTTTAATAGTCTTTTCTTTTAAATCTAATTGTATTTAACCTACTGCCCCTTACTTTATACAAAACAAAACAATTATTATTTTCATCTGTCATTAATATTCGAAATCGGAGTTTCGGGCTTCCGGTGGAATCGCAATGCATGCTGGGTGGCGGGCCTAGAAAAGTGAGCACCAACTCTACAAGGGCCGCCATAATGGATTTCTTCTCTACGTGTTTGTTTACATTGTATTTAGCTTATTCTTCAAGCGTGTTGTAAACAAAGCTTCTGCTCTACAATGAGTTCTGAACTCCTTTCTTATGATGAGGTTCAGATGAGGAAAGTCGACGCTTTGATTTAAAGGTTTCAGGAACAGAACTGGAGCTTATTGCCAGGGTGTTTGCTGCATCAGAGATGGGCAGTGAGGAGCAACCAACAGCTAACGAAAGACTTTCAATCACAGAAAAAGAAAAGATGAAGCTTTTGGTTGTGCCGAGTGGCGTTTCAGTGCCTGATCCCTTGACACTGCAGGATGGCCGGGTCAATGAAAACAACAGCATGACTTCTTGGCAGCCGATATACCTCAGCGTTATAACATTATGTTTAATGTCTGACCATCCAGGGAACCATGTCGAGTTTCATAAACAAACTTTGAACGAATACAAAGAAGGCAAAGCATTTAGACAAATATCTTTCAATCCTCTCGCAGATTCTGAGTTTTGCTTTGTGAAAGCTAAATGTTCTCATTCAATGAAAGTTTCCCACACGCCACATTCAGCATGGATCTGAGCAGTCAAGAAAACTGGCGATATCATAAGTGCTGATTGCAGTTGTGTTGCAGGGTAAGCTATTATAAATATATACCTAACTTGTGTTTGTTAATTATTATACAACTCAATATATAGAAAGTACATTTGTCAATATATGAATAGTAGATAGACGACACACCCCAGGTCGAGTTCAGGATCAGGGATTCATTTGTTGGTTTACTTGCATGAAATGAAGATTTCTTGGGCTCCCAAGACTTCCCATTGTAATCCTGTCTCTTCACAGCTGTGGTCCATGCTAGCCTTCTGTCTTTGTTCGTTAGTGCTGTTGGAAATGGAAATAGTTTGAATGGGGGCTCTCAGTCACAATCTTTGCAATCGTGAAACTCACAATGAGATTCTGCCCATTTATTTATCTTTCTCCCACAGTTTGAACATCCTTTCACCACACAATGTGTCCAAATCCCAGAACTAGAAGAGCGATGATCACACACTAACAACTAGCCAAATACAATGTAAACACGTAGAGAAGAAATCTAATATGGCGGCCCGTGTAGAGTTGGTGCTCACTTTTCTAGGCTCGCCACCCCCCAGCATGCATTGCAATTCCACTGGAAGCCCGAAACTCCGATTGCGTCTATCATGGTCGTATGTAACATGTATGTAAAACGAAGACATGTCACTTCCGGCAGCCATCTTTGTTTGGTTTATTTTAATTTATTTGAAAGAGAAAATGTGCAGCAGTATAAAGGTATTATTGGTAGCAGGCTGTTTAGAAAACAGAATTATTACCTCACTACTGTTGAGGCCTTTTCTATAAGGGAAGAATAATGTGTGTATCTGCCCCATGGTTCAGATCCTCCAAGTTGAATGGGTTCTTCCTTGGCAAATGCTACACACTTCCATCAAGTTTCATGACAATCATTAGTTTGCCCATATTCCTGCTGATAACCCGAACCAGTAACACAACAGAAAATGGCATTATTCTTAGCCAACCCTGAGTTGAGTCTTTTTTATATGACGACGCAGTTTTTGTATTACTTTGTATAAACTGTTGTTGGTGTACTCTAGTTGAGTAGATGTACTTGTGTTGATTGTGTCGATGTGAGACAGCTCACACATCCCTTCCCTATAAATGTCTCCATGTGAAGAGCCTAATTTAGACCATCTCAAGTTTCAACTTATTTATTGCCGCTTGCACAACAATCCCAGAGAAGCGGTCACATGTTCATCAGTCTGCTGATGCTCCATGTTTTCTTCAGGCCACAGCTGGTTGAGATGCTTTGCAGACAATAGACCACAACTGTTCTACACAAACTGACACTAAGCTAATTAAAGCACAGATTGCAACATAACACAAGGCATTGAAAACAATGTCCTCAGGCCTTGCTGTCCACATCATGTTGCAGAGGTTGACGTGGACCCACACCTGATGGTAACAGACGCAGCGTTAACCCCAAGTTAGCAGAGATTATTTTAGTATTAATTCTGTAACTGTTGCTGCTATATTTATCTGGGAGGAATGTGTTTGTTAGTGGAGAAATACCTGCGGTCTGCTGAAACTGTCAGCGCATTTAAATAAGAGCTTTTCTATAAATTACATAACTCATCTGATTCTGTTCATTTGCTGGCTTTTTGTTTTTTTGCTTCTTAAAATGTAATTTCTTTCTAATGTTTTTAAAATGAATAAGTTTAATATATATATTTATATATTTGAATTGTGTCTGCATGTGCTCTATACATTATATTGCCCCTCAGTCAGTCCTCTCTGGGTGTATTTAGATATTCACTGCTAAATTACTGGGTTAAATAATGATCTAATATCCTGTGATGAGCTCAGGCATAGCAGCAGTCAGACTTTCTTTATTCAACTCTACAATAAATCAGTTAATCTGGAACCTGTAGTCAACATTTGACTTTAGATTATTATTTAAGGTAAGTAATCAGTCAAATATGACCTCTGCACATTATCTTGTACTGTATCAGGAAAGACGTCAGCCGGGTTCACAAAACACACCTCACATTTATTGACTTATAGTTCTCTGGGCAGAAGTCGGAGCTGACACATATCTGACAGATTATCATTCGATTTTCCACACGACAACCACAGAAGAAGCAAAGACTGTGTTCAGATAAAGAAGATTAAAAGAGCCTCGCTGACAGCAACACGCTTACGTCTCTGTGGCGGCGTCCCCCTCACAAGGGCGGTCTCTGTACCAGCAGCAGCTGTTGTTACAACACAGTGCTGCAGGATGAAAGGAAACACGAAATAAATCCCTTCGTGCACAGCGAAGGACTTGTGGTGCGTTCAAGTCATGTGGAAGTTTTCGTGATTATAATCGACATTATGTTTGTTGTAGAATATTTCCATTATTTATAAAGTGATGTCTTTATAAATAATGTTGTTTATCGTATTGATCAGAGAATATTAACTTTGATCTGAGTCTCTGTGAATGTTACGTCCTGCTGTAACAACACGTGATAATGTTTTACATCAACTATAATATCGTATTACTCGGGACTGTAGTCAGACTGAAGTGTGAAAGCAGCTCGGACATTAAGGCGAACACAGTCTTTGGCAACAGAAACACACACACACACACACACACACACAATAGAGTAAGGCAGTTACACACACAAACTGTATAAATATTCTTTAAGCTCCTTTTTACACTTTGGTGGTTCAAAATAGACTACTCTGTAGATTTTATATATTTGCAGCTTTACAAAATACATTTTTAGATTTGACACGAGCAGAATAAATATGAAGTATGAATGTGGACGCATGTTTACAGGTGAGGCTTGTTGAAGCGCTGGACTCTATCCTGCTCACCAGGTTACCTGCTGAGATCACAGCCCTGTGTGAGTGAAATGTTTCACCCCCCAGTTATCAGATAAGACTTAAAGAAGAGCAGCAGCGTTGAGTTGTTTCTGTGAGCGAGGAGGATCTGGGATCAATAACAAAGATTATTGAGATTATTAAAACGTTCAGCGTTTCTGACGAGATGAGCGTGACGTCATTAAAAACACGTCAACAGAAAAAACAATAAATGTATAAAATCAGCTGCGTGTACTTTTATTCTGAAAATCTGAGCTGGTGGTGTGAGGTGGCTGGTGAAGCAGGAGGTGACCTCTGACCTCTGACCCTGCTGTTAGGGTCATTACAGTGAAGCAGCGATACTCAACTCACCGTGCCACAAACAATCTTATTATATTATATATGATATGAAATGATTCTTCTTCTTCGTTGAATCTCTGGGCTGCAGGATTGTATGACACGTGTTGTGTAAAGTTTTAGGTGTTACATATGAAAGAGTATAATTCATAAACATAAGCTGCTCCTACAGCGACAACATCTTTATATTTAAGCTTCTTATCAGAATTCACCTCATTTCTAACTTCTGCTCAGTGTGTGTGTGTGTGTGTGTGTGTGTGTGTGTGTGTGTGTGTGTGTTGCTCCGCTCTGCAGGCGCTGGATGTTTCTCTCACAGCTGTGTGGGGCCTCGGCTGTGCGGCTCGCTGCCAGGAGGCGGCGCCGTCACCAGGCTCCTCAGGTAGACACAGGGGTTCCTCCTCCTCCCCGAGCCGGGGGCGGAGCCGGACGGTGGCGGGGGTGGCGGCAGGTAGCCGGGGGGCCTCAGAGACGACATGAGCGGCTGCATCTCCTGCAGCATCTCCTCCTCCTCCTCCTCCTCCTCCTCCTCCTCCTCATCCTTCTTCTTCTCCGGGAGGCAGAAGAAGGTCTGCGACACCGCCTGGGCCCCGATGGAGGTGGTGCTGCCCGGCGGGGTGTAGGAGGCGGGGCGGGGGCCTCCCAGTCTGGAGAGGGCGCTCACTCGCGGGTGGACGGGCTCAGCGGGGGCGGGCGGGGACGAGATGCTCTCCAGGGAGGAAATGCTCTGGTTCCAGGCCTGCTGCAGGTCCACAGGGATGATCTTTGTGGCCTCCACGGACACGCAGGGGGGGGGCGAGCCCACGCTGCCCTTCCACGGCAGGTGGCTGTCTCCAGTGGGGGGCGAGGGGGGGGCCACTGATGGACTCTCACAGCCGTCCAGAGCTGCAGGGACTGAGGGAGGGAGGACACACACAGTGGGACAGTTACACCACAGAACTGTAAATAAAGATGGCCGACAGGGCGGCGCCCTCTGGTGGCCGCAGTGAGACACACGTTTCTCCCAACGAGGGTTTCTGTCAATCAACGAGTTCTCATATAATAAATGTGTTTATAGATATATTATGTTAGTAGTTATATAATAAACCATGGTGCTAACGTAGCAGCGAGGTGCTAACAAGCTTAGGCCGTGTTTGACTCGTGTGTGTGTGTGTGTGTGTGTGTGTACGTTTTCACCTGATTTTGGTCGTTGTTTTGGTGTCTCTGGCTTGCGAGCGACAAAGGTGATCCCAACGTCTTCCTCCTTCTCAGGGTCTGAATGATCAGCTCCGTCCTCCTCCGACTCCACGGGAACAACCACCGGATCTACACACACACAAACACACACACACACACACACACACACACACACACACACACACACACACAAACACACACAATTAATTATCGCATATTTAATTCTTGTGTATTAAATTATTTTATTTTATTCTTGTGTATTTAATTCTTGTGTATTTTATTCTTGTGTATTTAATTCTCGTGTATTTTATTCTTGTGTATTTAATTCTCGTGTATTTAATTCTTGTGTATTTAATTATTGAGTAATTAATTCTCGTGTATTTAATTCTTGTGTATTTAATTCTTGTGTATTTTATTCTCGTGTATTTAATTCTTGTGTATTTAATTCTTGTGTATTTTATTCTCGTGTATTTTATTCTCGTGTATTTAATTCTTGTGTATTTTATTCTCGTGTATTTTATTCTTGTGTATTTTATTCTCGTGTATTTAATTCTCATGTATTTAATTCTTGTGTATTTTATTCTTGTGTATTTTATTCTTGTTTATTTTATTCTTGTGTATTTATTCTCGTGTATTTTATTCTCGTGTATTTAATTCTCATGTATTTAATTGTTGTGTATTTAATTCTTGAGTATTTAATTCTCGTGTATTTAATTATTTTATTTTATTCTTGTGTATTTAATTCTTGTGTATTTAATTCTCGTGTATTTAATTCTTGTGTATTTAATTGTTTGTGTATTTAATTCTTGAGTATTTAATTCTCGTGTATTTAATTATTTTATTTTATTCTTGTGTATTTAATTCTTGTGTATTTAATTCTTGTGTATTTTATTCTTGTGTATTTTATTCTTGTTTATTTTATTCTTGTGTATTTTATTCTCGTGTATTTAATTCTCGTGTATTTAAATCTCATGTATTTAATTCTCCCGTATTTTATTCTTGTGTATTTTATTCTTGTATTCCTTGTGAACACTTTGTTTGTTGATAAGTGATTTGTTTATTTTTGACATCAGTGATTTTCTGTAATTACTCTTGTCCTGCCAGCTGACGTTGCGTCGGGGTTTGTCTCCTCCGTCCTCCTTGGTGTCGGATCCTCGGCGCTGAGGGAAGCAGAAGAAACAGTGAAGCTGCAGCGTGTGTGTGTGTATGTGTGTGTGCAGGACACAGAGATCTCTCTGCTTCAAAACAAACAAACCAGCAACTTCATGCTGTCACTGCTACTGTCAGAACATTTAGTATCTGTTGAACTTAAAGTCCATGTTCCTCACCTTCTACATGTTCCTCACCTTCTACATGTTCCTCACCTTCTACATGTTCATCACATTTCTACATGTTCCTCACCTTCTACATGTTCATCAACTTCTACATGTTCATCACCTTCTACATGTTCCTCACCTTCTACATGTTCCTCACCTTCTACATGTTCATCACCTTCTACATGTTCCTCACCTTCTACATGTTCATCATCTTCTACATGTTCCTCATCTTCTACATGACCCTCACCTTCTACATGTTTTCTCACCTTCTTCAGGCTCCTCTCCTTCTTATGCCGTTTGTGTCTGGTGGATTTGAACGTCTCCATTCGGCTCTTCATGTTCCTCTGAAACACCTCGCGATCCTGACGCTCCTTCTCCCCCAGAGGCATGAAGTGACGGCTGTAGTGGGGCTGATACTGAACAACAACAACAACATGAAATAACAAAAACAATACGACACAACAACATTAACATGTGTAAACTTCCAGCTCTGTGTTTATTGTGTTTCATCACTTTTCAACTTTGAAATCTCTAAAATCAAAAAAGTGTTTTCTAAGGATTCAGTGTTTGATATTTGAATCTCTATTTTGTGTTGTTGGACAGTTTCTGACTCCCGACAGCCTCCTTAAGGTCTCTGGAAACTTAAGAAAATCTGTAACATCCTCAAGTTATCCTTGAAGCTCCCAAAGGACCCCTGCAACTTCTACAAGGACCCCAGAATCTCCCCAAGGACTCAATGCAACTTCTCAGGACCCACCAAACGTCTACCTCTTAGCGTGTGCGGGCCCGCCGGCGGGCTCAGCAGGAGTTTTATTGTGCCATGTACATTTCCTAATTCTGAAAAGAAATAAAATAAAATAATATTGTTGGAAAGCTTAGAATCTCGTCTATTTAGATATTGAGATGAAAATCACAACAGCGGTACAATCAGCTCCTCAAACTAGCAAGTACACTCAAAATCAAATCTTTGAGCCCACTTACCTATAAAGCCTCATAAATATCCTCTTTTCAGCAGTATTTTGAAAAAGACCCTCCTAAGACTTTGCCAGAGGTCCACACATTCGTTTCCGGTAAAAAGATATCCACTGTGAACATCGTCACATCGATAAAAGCCCATGAACAGGTGTTGCAATCTGTGAAATCAGCTGATCGATTTTTACATGTTGTTATCATAAACTTTCATAAAGTAATATCTTGTGCGTTGAGTGCTGTAACGACTTCATGAAAGAAAGGGAAAGGAAAGGAGAGACCCTGCCCGGAGGAAGCCCGGGGCCCCCGTCTGGAGCCAGGCCCAGAGGGAGGGCCCGACAGCGAGTGCCTGGTGGCCGGGTTTGCCACGGAGCCCGGTCGGATACAGCCCGAAGAAGCTACGTGGTGCCTCCCATCCATCCATCCTGTGGGCCCACCACTCATGGGAAAAAAACGCTGGGGTCGGGTGCGCTGTCACATGGGTGGCAGTGATGGTCAGGGACCTCGACGGACCAGACCCGGGCAGCAGAGGCTGGCTCTGGGGACGTGGAACGTCACCTCTCTGTGGGGGAAGGAGCCGGAAGTAGTGCAGGAGGTGGATCGCTACCAGTTGGATCTGGTGGGGCTTACCTCCACGCACAGTCTTGGCTCTGGAACTGTACTCCTGGATAGGGGTTGGACTCTATTCTTCTCCGGAGTTGCCCAAGGTGTGAGGCGTCGGGCTGGGGTAGGGATACTCACTAGCCCCCGGCTGAGCGCCGCTACGTTGGAGTTTATCCCGGTGGACGAGAGGGTCGCCTCCCTACGCCTTCGGGTTATGGGGGGGAAAACTCTGACTGTTGTTTGTGCCTATGCCCCAAACTGCAGTTCTGAGTATTCGGCCTTCTTGGAGACCCTGAATGAAGCCCTGCAGGGTGCTCCAGTAGGGGACTCCGTAGTCTTGCTGGGAGACTTCAACGCACACGTGGGAAATGATGGAGATACCTGGAGAGGCGTGATTGGGAGGAAGGGCCTCCCTGATCTAAACCCGAACGGTCGTTTGTTGTTGGACTTCTGTGCTAGCCATGGAATGGCCATAACAAACACCATGTTCGAACATAAGGGTGCTCATAAGTGCACGTGGTACCAGAGCACCCTAGGGCAAAGGTCAATGATCGATTTCGTAATCGTATCATCTGATCTGAGGCCGCATGTTTTGGACACTCGGGTGAAGAGAGGGGCGGAGCTGTCGACTGATCACCATCTGGTGGTGAGTTGGTTCAAGGGGTGGGGGAAGACTCTGGACAGACCTGGTAAACCCAAACGGGTAGTGTGGGTGAATTGGGAACGTCTGGAGGAAGCCCCTGTCCTGGGGATCTTTAACTCACACCTCCGGCGGGGCTTTTCAGCCATCCCTGTGGAGGTTGGGGGCATTGAACCTGAGTGGGCGATGTTCAAAACCTCTATTGCTGAAGCTGCGGTGATGAGCTGTGGTCTCAAGGTCTTAGGTGCCTCAAGGGGCGGTAACCCTCGAACACCGTGGTGGACCCCGGTGGTCAGGGAAGCCGTCCGACTGAAGAAGGAGTCCTTCCGGGTTATGTTATCCAGGAGGACTCTGGAAACAGTTGCAGGGTATCGAAGGACTAGAAGGGCGGCAGCTTCTGCCGTGTCAGAGGCAAAGCAGCGGGTGTGGGAGAAGTTCGGAGAAGCTATGGAGAAGGACTTTCGGTCGGCACCAAGGTGCTTCTGGAAAACCATCCGGCACCTCAGGAGGGGGAAGCGAGGAACCATCCAAGCCGTGTTCAGCAACGGTGGGACCCTGCTGACTTCAACTGAGAAGGTTATCGGCCGGTGGAAGGAGCACTTTGAGGAACTCCTGAATCCGACTAACACGCCCTCTATGGTTGAGGCAGAGCTGGAAGCTGATGGGGGATCATCGTCAATTTCCCTGATGGAAGTCACTGAGGTAGTCAAACAACTCCACAGTGGCAAAGCCGCAGGGGTTGATGAGATCCGTCCAGAAATGCTGAAGGCTTTGGGTGTTGAGGGGCTGTCTTGGTTGACACGCCTCGTCAACATTGCGTGGAAGTCTGGGACAGTGCCTAGGGGTTGGCAGACCGGGGTGGTGGTTCCCCTATTTAAAAAGGGGGACCAGAGAGTGTGTGCCAACTACAGGGGTATCACACTTCTCAGCCTCCCTGGTAAAGTCTACTCCAAGGTACTGGAAAGGAGGGTTCGGCCGGTAGTCGAACCTCAGATTGAAGAGGAACAATGCGGATTCCGTCCTGGTCGTGGAACAACGGACCAACTCTTCACTCTCGCAAGGATCCTGGAGGGGGCCTGGGAGTACGCCCATCCGGTCTACATGTGTTTTGTGGATCTGGAGAAGGCGTATGACCGGGTCCCCCGGGTGATACTGTGGGAGGTGCTGCGGGAGTATGGGGTGAGGGGGTCACTTTTGAGGGCCATCCAATCCCTGTACGCCCAAAGCGAGAGTTGTGTCCGGATACTCGGCAGTAAGTCGGACTCGTTTCCCGTGAATGTTGGCCTCCGCCAGGGCTGCGCTTTATCACCAATCCTGTTCGTGATTTTCATGGATAAGATATCGAGGCGTAGTCGTGGAGGAGAGGGGTTGCAGTTCGGTGACCTGAGGATCTCATCGCTGCTCTTTGCAGATGATGTGGTCCTTATGGCATCATCGGTCTGTGACCTTCAACAGTCACTGGATCGGTTCGCAGCCGAGTGTGCAGCGGTTGGGATGAGGATCAGCACCTCCAAATCTGAGGCCATAGCTCTCAGCAGGAAACCGGTGGATTGCCTACTCCGGGTAGGGAATGAGCCTTTACCCCAAGTGAAGGAGTTCAAGCACCTCGGGGTCTTGTTCGCGAGTGAGGGGACAATGGAGCGAGAGATTGGCCGGAGAATCGGAGCAGCGGGGGCGGTAGTACAGTCACTTTACCGCACCGTTGTGACGAAAAGAGAGCTGAGCCAGAAGGCAAAGCTCTCAATCTACCGGTCGATCTTCGTTCCTACCCTCACCTATGGTCATGAAGGCTGGGTCATGACCGAAAGAACGAGATCACGGGTACAAGCGGCCGAAATGGGTTTTCTCAGACGGGTGGCTGGCGTCTCCCTTAGAGATAGGGTGAGAAGCTCAGCCATCCGTGAGAGACTCGGAGTAGAGCCGCTGCTCCTTTACGTTGAAAGGAGCCAGTTGAGGTGGTTCGGGCATCTAGTAAGGATGCCACCTGGCTGCCTCCCTAGGGAGGTGTTCCAGGCACGTCCAGCTGGGAGGAGACCCCGGGGAAGACCCAGGACTCGGTGGAGAGATTATATCTCCTCACTGGCCTGGGAACGCCTCAGGATCCCCCAGTCGGAGCTGGAGGATGTGGCCCGGAGAAGGGAAGATTGGGGTTCCTTACTGGAGCTGCTGCCCCCGCGACCCGATCCCGGATAAGCGGTAGACGATGGATGGATGGATGGTTGAGTGCTGTCCAGTTACTTCCTGAATGTTAGGCGGAAGCTTAGCGTTAGATTGACACTTCGTTTGAGCCAATCGGAGCTTCCTTGGTTTATCTACAAACTTCATGCTCCAATGAGTGTCAACTTGACAAGGAAGTGCCCGCAATAAAATTTATTTTCAAAATGATATTTATTATTTATTGTTCAGAAGAAAATACAAAAACAAATTAAACATTTTTGAAAAGAAATTGTTTATACTTCACTTACTCTGTGTGATTACTACTAACAGGGAATATGGGTATATAATAGTTATTTATAAATAAATAAAAATAATATTTATTAATAAATATTACTAATATCTCCAAATTGCACAGTTTGTGTACGCCTGGTGTTACTCTTAGAAAAACCTGTCTAATAAATTAAGTTTTTATCCTTTTCTTCTGAAATTTGGTGGTGAACTTGATAACACTTGGTTCTATGGTTCTATTGTGTATTTCAGCTCTGGACTACCAGCTATACCCATCTTCAGACATCTTTTTCAACAACAAACTTCAGACTGAGTGTATTTTCTTCAAATTCAGTATATTCAGACCACTATTACTCAGTGCCAGAAGCACTTGGAGTGATTATTCACTGTTTTGCAAGAACAATAAGAGAGTTATCTTTTGAATGAGACCAAAATCATGCAGCTGGTGCAAATGGTTGAAGAGCAGCTTTCAATTTACTTTGGGTATGTCGTTTGTAGGTATTTTCGGGTAAATTCGCCCACACTCTAAAAGGACCACTAGAATAATTTCAAGGAGCACAAGGTCTTCTTCAAGGACCCTTTATGACATGTGGACTCTCCGAGGACCTGGAACTTCCTCTCTGGTCAACTGCACCTCTTCAAGGACTCTACAACTTCTTCAATGAACCCATCAAAGGTCTTTAAGGACCCCAATACCCTCTTTACTGTCACTTTGTGTGTGTGTGTGAGTTACCCGTCTCCTGGGCTTGTAC
The DNA here is from genome assembly GCF_900634415.1 of Cottoperca gobio. NCBI lineage: Eukaryota > Metazoa > Chordata > Actinopteri > Perciformes > Bovichtidae > Cottoperca > Cottoperca gobio. The sequence goes on along the minus strand of NW_021166951.1, from coordinate 6,693 downwards.
AGGTTTCCTGCGAGGACATGATGCGTCTCAGTGTCTTCCTCCACTTTGGCTCCAGGGACGTTATCGAATTACCTGGAGGTCCAGACACACACCGCTGCCGTTCTCACGCCTGGAACACGCCAACAACACGTCAACAACATGCCAACAACACGTCAACAACAAACACTTAGCATGATTCTGATAACATGAAGCTTAGACAGACTAGATGAATCTCGGTTGTAGGTGGAAGAACCAACAAATGACTTACCATGGACAGCTAAAGGACAAGGTGCAGCTAAAGGATCATGTCCAGCTAAAGGACAAGGGCCCGCTAAAGGATCATGTCCAGCTGAAGGACAATCGGTGGGCAAAAAAAAGGTAAGAATGGTCGAAATATATTTATTTGGAAATTTTGACCTGACTCACAGGTAGTTGGTGACATTGGTGACTTCGGGGAACGACGCTCTACTGGTCATCGAGGGCAGAGACAGTCTGGCTGAGGTCAGGACGTTCCCACCCTGCACACACACACACACACACACAGGTCAATAGTTAAAAGTATCTTCTCTTTCTTTCTGATGTCAGCATCTCTGGTTCCCTCCACTAAAAGGGATGTTTCCATTGGATTTGGGATTATAGCAGAAAATAAACTCTGTGGCAAACAAAGGTTTATGATAAGAACAAAATGTTAACATCAGACCCCTCCTACCTGGTCGATGACACTGATGGCGTCCCTGATGTTGATCTTCTGATACGCTTCCCACAGTTCACTCTTCCTGTACACAGACTTCCTCAGCAGCAGCTTACTCAAGTAATTCTTATCAAACTGCTCCCATCTGAGAGACAGACAGGCAGAGAGAGAGACAGAGACACAGATTTATTTAGATTTTTCAAAAATGAAAAAAAGACCCACCACATCAACAACACCGTCAAAAACAATCATCCCAGAAGCGATCCGAACCAAACAATACATCCGACATCTGAAATCTCCACTCGCCACCTCACCCCACCCACACACACCACCCATCACCAGCCGAATGATGCATGCTATGTGGGAGTGCGACACAGCAACAAGCAAAGATCGTTACAGAGCCAGATAGCATTTGCCGCGCCTAAAACGCGACATGTGTAAGGCCCCTTAGAGTGGTGCAGCCACTATGCGGTGAATGGAGGAATTGCATTTTAAAGATTTATTCTGTTTGACAGCGGGCCATAAATAATACATTATAAGACTGAAGCTGCGTGCCGTATGAAATCTGACCCGGACTTTGGACATGCCTGGGTTAAAGTATCTGCTTCCTTCTGGCTTCCAATGACAACAATTACATCATCTGATAATTTATAATCTGATAAAACAATGATGCTACTAAAACCAGGTAAAACAGACCCTGTAGTTTGTGGAGCGGATTTTCCTGAGGAGAGGTTCAAGGGAGAGCGCATAGAGCATTCCTGACAGAGCACAGCCCTGCCGGACCCCTCTACACACTCTGAAAGGAGCACAAAGACTACCATTGAACTTCAGCACACTCTCAACTTCACTGTACAACACCTTAATCTTAGCTATGAATCCAGGGTTGAACCCAAACTTCTCCATCACTTTCCAGAGGAAGTTGTGTTCAACCCGGTCAAAAGCCTTTTCCTGATCCAGAGAAATCAGACCAATATTAATGTCCAATGAGCTGGCGACCTCCATAACAATCCGAATTAGGTAGAC
>NW_021166950.1:80000-97248 GCF_900634415.1 Cottoperca gobio | reverse complement strand
TCTGCCTGTCTGTCTCTCAGGACTGTGTGGATATTGATGAGTGTGTGGACCTCCCAGACGCGTGTGTCTCACACTCTGTGTGCATCAACACTGTGGTGAGTTCAGGGTCTGTGTGTAGCAGCTGTGCTCTGCTGTCCTCAGCACCAACACGTGTCCCGTCCTCTCTCAGGGCTCCTACAAGTGTGGAGGCTGTAAACCCGGTTTCCTCGGCAACCAGACGTCGGGGTGCTGCTTCCCAGGAAGTCGTGTGCTGCGTTAACCTTTAACCCCTGTGACATCAACGCCCACTGCACCATGGAGAGGAGTGGAGAGGTCGCCTGCAGGGTGAGAGGGACGCTCAATCTCACGTTTGTATTTGGATAAAGTAATAATATATAACTCGGGTGATGACGTCATCACATCTGAAGACATTCACACCTCAAGAGAAACTTTGAATGCAAAACACATTTGGTAGAGCCCTAGTGTGTAAATCATAGATGACTTATTAATGTGTGTGTGTGTGTGTGTGTGCAGTGTAACGTGGGTTGGGCTGGTAATGGTAACACGTGTGGAACAGACACAGACATTGACGGGTATCCTAACCGCTCGCTGCCCTGCATGGACAACGACAAACACGGGCAAACAGGTGAGACACTCAATCTGCACCTCCACCTGCCTCCACCTGCTGCACCTTCCGCTCTCCCGTCCCTCAGGTCCTGTCCTCATATCAGTGATTTTCCATCATTGGTTCGTTATGAACATCAAATAAAAAAGATTCTAAAAAAAGCAAGAAAGACAAAATTTCAAATGTTGTCAAAAACTTTTAGAACATTGATTTAGTTTAGTTTTTAAAGTAAGTGTAAAAGTATTTCATCCCACCAACATATTTAGCAGACAGGACGTCTGCAGGGTTAGGGTTAAACATTTTCAATGAAAATACGTTTTAAATGTATAACTGTGGTGGAAATGTATCATATAGTCTTATATGTTATCTCTATGAAGCACGTTTGGCCTGACAGTCACTCACCCTGTGTTTCCTCACAGCTGTCTGACACATGAGGTCCCTGTCTGCTAACATTTGACAGACATAAGGCGCCACTTTGACTATTGTCAGGCAATCAGCAGACGGATGTTCACAGTTGTGATGTGTGATGTTTGAGCCTGATACCTGATCCTCCCAAAGCAATGCAGGTTATCTGTCCTTGATTTAGTTCTGTTCAACACTTCTAGCGCTTCATTAAAATAACCCCAAAGCTCTAACTTCTATATTTGTTCCTTTCTTGCCGGAAGGTGATTCATCTTTGAATTGCCACCACAATAATGTTATCAAATATGTTAACAATGTAATTAATAATGTAAAAGAGATGTGAGACATCTGACTTGAGCACAACAACAAAAACAAGCACTTCATAAGTTACGCATGATTTTAAAATGCGTTTCTGGAGCTTTGAGTTTTATTTCAGTTGATATCTTTATTATATCTATAAGTAGTTATTTATCTGTAAAACTCTGTATTTAAAGAGGAAGAGTGCGGAGATTATTTCCCCACTGTGGGTTTTATAATTACAAAACCTCATTAACATATGTGTGTATTAGTTTACACAAAACATACACAACATATTTCTGACATGCAGCAGGTTTTATTAAGAGGGTACTACTGCAGTCCGGAGGGATTCCTCCTCCTGAACAGCAGGGGGCGCTCTGAGTCCATTAAAGCGCAGCGGCAGGAGAAAACTAAATAATAACAATAACTTTATTGTGAATTGTGTGTGATGATGGGATTTTGACGCCTTCTGTGATGCCGGCTGCTGATTGGCTGTCAGTGTGTGACCGTCTGTCTCTGTCCACCAGGACAACTGTGTGTTCACCCCCACTCTGGACAGGAGGACGCCGACGGAGACGGGATCGGAGATCAGTGCGATGAGGACGCCGACGGAGACGGCATCAAGAATGTGGAGGTTAGACTGTGCGTGTGTATGTGTGTGTGCGTGATATTTCCTATGTTAAATGTGACGTTGTGACGGTCGTGTGTGATCATGTGACCTTCAGGATAACTGCCGGTTGGTCCCTAACAAAGACCAGCAGAACTCAGACAGCGACTCGTTCGGAGACGCCTGCGATAACTGTCCCAACGTCCCCAACGCAGACCAGAAGGACACGGACAGCAATGGGCAGGGAGACGCCTGCGACCAGGACATCGACGGGGACGGTGAGTCATGTCGTCTGTCTCCGTCCTCGAGTAGCAATGAAATGATGGTCTGTGCTGCTGGGGATTTAAGTGTGTGTGTGTGTGTGTGTGTGTGTGTGTGTGTGTGTGGTGTATGTTCAGGTATTCCCAACGTTCTGGATAACTGTCCGAAGGTGCCGAACCCGATGCAGACGGACAGAGACAGAGACGGCGTGGGAGACGCCTGTTGACAGCTGCCCTGAACTCAGCAATCCCATGCAGGTGAATAGAATGAAGGAATAATTTCTCTGCTGAACACCAGATTTAAAGTGGAGACGCTCAAATCAACGAAAGCATTAGTGAACCAACACGTATTAGAGGAGGACAGACACGAACCAGAGCTGCCCTCTGTCCCCGCTCAGTATTCACGTGTATAGAACTTCAGGGTGAAATAGTTTCTAGATCCCAAAGCTCTTCAGAGATCCAAACTCCTCATCACTTTACAATGTACAGAAGTCACAGCGTGTTTCTAAACGTCTCTTTCAGACGGACATCGACAACGACCTGGTGGGAGACGTTTGTGACACCAACCAGGACATGTATGTCTCACACACACACACACACACACACACACACACACCACACACAACACACACACACACACACACACACACACACACCACACACACACACACACACAGACAGAATCTGCTGGTGAAATGTAAAGAAGGTAAAATCACAGAGTGATGTAATGTCCTCTGGCAGGGACGGAGACGGCCTCCAGGACAGCAGAGACAACTGCCCGGACATCCCCAACAGCTCCCAGCTGGACTCTGATAACGATGGCCTCGGAGACGACTGCGACCACGACGACGACAACGACGGCGTCCTCGACGACTACGACAACTGCAGACTCGTCGTCAACCCCAACCAGAAAGACTCCGACAGTAACTACGATACTATTCTGCATTTCAGAGTAGTGAGATTAGGCCACGCCCACATCTGTAATGTCCTGCCACTTCCTGTCTCTCTCTCTCTCCACCTGTCTGTCTCTCTCCACCTGTCTGTCTCTCTCTCCACCTGTCTGTCTCTCTCTCCACCTGTCTGTCTCTCTCTCCACCTGTATGCCTCTCTCCACCTGTCTGTCTCTCTCCACCTGTCTGTCTCTCTCTCCACCTGTCTGTCTCTCTCTCCACCTGTCTCTCTCTCCACCTGTATGCCTCTCTCCACCTGTCTCTCTCTCTCCACTGCCTGTCCTCTCTCTCCACCTGTCTATCTCTCTCTCTCCACCTGTCTCTCTCTCTCCACCTGTCTCTCTCTCTCCACCTGTCTGTCCTGTCTCTCCACCTGTCTCTCTCTCTCTCTCTCTCACCTGTCTGTCTATCTCTCCACCTGTCTGTCTGTCTTTCCACCTGTCTCTCTCTCTCTCCATCTGTCTGTCTATCTCTCCACCTGTCTGTCTGTCTGTCTCTCCACCTGTCTCTCTCTCTCCACCTGTCTGTCTGTCTTTCCACCTGTCTGTCTCTCCACCTGTCTGTCTTTCTCTCCACCTGTCTGTTTCTCTCCACCTGTCATGTTATATATACTGTATATGTATATATTACACTGTATATATGTACATATATACAGTGTAATATATACTGTAACGGTGTAATAATATCTAAATGTGTTGGTATCTCAGTGAACGGTGTTGGAGACGTCTGTGAGAACGACTTTGATAACGATGCAGTGATGGATTTGGTGGACGCGTGTCCGGAGAGCCGCTGAGGTCACGCTGACAGATTTCAGAGCCTATCAGACGGTCATCCTGGACCCAGAGGGCGACGGCCCAGATTGACCCCACCTGGGTGGTTCTAAACCAGGTGAGCCTCCGGACTGCTCCTCACTAACACTGAGCAACCTTTAGTAACTCTTCGTACTAATCAGACCGTTATTTTACCGGGAAAAATGCAACATATTTAAATCATAATTGCTCTCATGCTACAACCTGCAGCACAGGAACCCAGACGGGCTTTGGTTCAATCAGTTTTTGGTCCCAGCAGTCGCTGTTAAACTTAACAGTGTCATCCTGCGTCCATCCATCGTCTACCGCATATCTCGGGTCGGGTCGTGGGGGCAGCAGCTCCAGTAAGGAAACCCCAATCTTCCCTTCTCCGGGCCACATCCTCCAGCTCCGACTGGGGGGTCCTGAGGCGTTCCCAGTGAGGAGATATAATCTCTCCACCGAGTCCTGGGTCTTCCCCGGGGTCCTCCTCCCAGCTGGACGTGCCTGGAACACCTCCTTAGGGAGGCGCCCAGGTGGCATCCTTACTAGATGATGAACCACCTCAACTGGCTCCTTTCAACGCAAAGGAGCAGCGGCTCTACTCCGAGTCTCTCACGGATGGCTGAGCTTCTCACCCTATCTCTAAGGGAGACGCCACCCATCTGAGAAAACCCATTTCGGCCACTTGTACCCGTGATCTCGTTCTTTCGGTCATGACCCAGCCTTCATGACCATAGGTGAAGGTAGGAACGAAGATCGACCAGTAGATCGAGAGCTTTGCCTTCTGGCTCAGCTCTCTTTTCGTCACAACGGTGCGGTAAAGCGACTGTAATACCGCCCCCGCTGCTCCGATTCTCCGGCCAATATCTCGCTCCATCGTCCCCCTCACTCGCGAACAAGACCCCGAGGTACTTGAACTCCTTCACTTGGGGTAATGGCTCATTCCCTACCCGGAGTAGGCAATCCACCGGTTTCCTGCTGAGAGCCATGGCCTCAGATTTTGAGGTGCTGATCCTCATCCCAACCGCTGCAACACTCGGCTGCGAACATCACAGACCGATGATGCCATAAGGACCACATCATCTGCAAAGAGCAGCGATGAGATCCTCAGGTTACCAAACTGCAACCCCTCTCCTCCACGACTATGCCTCGATATCCTAAACATGAAAATCACGAACAGGATTGGTGATAAAGCGCAGCACCTCCCACAGTATCACCCGGCGGACCCGGTCATATGCCTTCTCCAGATCCACAAAACACATGTAGACCGGATGGGCGTACTCCCAGACCCCCTCCAGGATCCTTGCGAGAGTAAAGAGTTGGTCTGTTGTTCCACGACCAGGACAGAATCCGCATTGTTCCTCTTCAATCAGAGGTTCGACTACCGGCTGAACCCTCCTTTCCAGCACCTTGGAGTAGACTTTACCAGGGAGGCTGAGAAGTGTGATACCCCTGTAGTTGGCACACACACTCTGGTCCCCCTTTTTAAATAGGGGAACCACCACCCCGCACTGCTACCCCCTAAGCACTGTCCCAGACTTCCACGCAATGTTGACGAGGCGTGTCAACCAAGACAGCCCCTCAACACCCAAAGCCTTCAGCATTTCTGGACGGATCTCATCAACCCCTGCGGCTTTGCCACTGTGGAGTTGTTTGACTACCTCAGTGACTTCCATCAGGGAAATTGACGATGATCCCCCATCAGCTTCCAGCTCTGCCTCAACCATAGAGGGCGTGTTAGTCGGATTCAGGAGTTCCTCAAAGTGCTCCTTCCAGCGGCCGATAACCTTCTCAGTCAAAATCAGCAGGGTCCCACCCTTGCTGTACACAGCTTGGATGGTTCCCCCGCTTCCCCCTCTTGAGGTTCCGGACGGTTTTCCAGAAACACCTTGGTGCCGACCAAAAGTTCTTCTCCATAGCTTCTCCGAACTTCTTCCGTCATCCTGCGTGAACAATACAAATAGAAGATGATTAGTAGAGCAGATCTCTGTGGTGCATGCGCTTCACTTGAGGCCACTTCATTCCTTTCACAAGCAGTTATTGGTCTGCTAACCAACAATATTATAAATCTACAACGCCTTGATGATTTCAGTATTCATATCGCCTGCCTGTCGATTGTTTTAAAGCTCAATAAACAGATCATATTCTTCAGGGCATGGAGATCGTCCAGACGATGAACAGTGACCCGGGTTTAGCTGTGGGGTACGTGTCTTAAATTATTCTTAAATCCAGAGTCAGGCTTAGAGCAGGATGATAGACCCTGACCTCCGCCGTGCGTCTGCAGGCTACACAGCATTTAACGGCGTCGACTTCGAGGGAACGTTTCACGTCAACACGGTAACGGACGATGACTACGCCGGCTTCATCTTCGGGTACCAGGACTCCTCGAGTTTCTACGTAGTGATGTGGAAACAGACGGAGCAGACGTACTGGCAGTCGCTGCCCTTCAGAGCTGCGGCCCAGCCCGCCCTACAGCTCAAGGTAGGACAACTACATGACGTGCATTTAGATCTAACGTTTGTTAGTGTTTGGTGCTGTAGAGACATCCCAGCTCAGTACATCATGTATCAGCACAATATTACTTTAAGTACATTCTTTTATTAATTGTATATAGTACTTACTTTTAAATATTTCATATATACATATACATATATATATGAAATAAATAAAATTAGATTTTGCTGAGCTGACATGCTGTCTGTCTCTCACGCACACATTTCATTGTACTGTTGACCCTGTGTTAACTTGCATATGGCAAATAAAACTTGGACTTGAACTTGAAACTAATGATTCCTGTGTGCACGCTGCAGGCGGTGAAGTCTCGGACCGGACCCGGAGAGTTCCTGAGGAACGCCCTGTGGCACACCGGAGACACACCCGGAGAGGTGAAGCTGCTCTGGAAGGATCCCCGAAACGTCGGCTGGAAGGACAAAACCTCGTACCGCTGGCAGCTGAGCCACCGGCCGCAGGTTGGCTACATGAGGTAAGACCAGGACCACGACTAAACACCTTAAGTTAAGGTTTCCTTAAAATTAAATTCTCTTGTCTTCTCCTTGATGGTGCGTTCACACCGGACTGATGTCCTGACGTCGTTGAATCAGGAACGGAGGAAAACATTAGCCGTTACAGTTCAGATACAGGACCTCATATCTGTACACAGACCGCAGGAAAATGTTTATAAATGTATAAACTCCAGACTGTGTGCGGTACAAACAGTAAAGTTGTTGTGTTTTTTCCCAAGTTAGGTTATTTTGAGTGTTGATCAACCAAACTCCATTCAGAAAACAAGCATTTTAAGAGTTGTTTGCTCGTCGTCTTGCGGACAGACCTGACAAACATGAACTCAGGCTTTTTACTGATCGCTCTCATGATGTACTCATTTCTTCATCCTTTTGATACGTTGATTGAGATTAAATCACAGCAGAATCTGTTAGTTTTGGGTTCATCCCGCCGTAGTGAACAAGAAGTGAACAAGAAGTGAACACAGCTTGGTGAAATTCACGGAGCTGTGTGAGCCTCCGGATGATGTGATGAACTCGGACACGATGGCGTTTGATTTCCCGATGAATCTGTGACACGTGTTCAGAGCAGCAGGTTGTTTCTGCCGTGATGAAACGTTTCAAACGGCCTCACCGCCTGCTGAACAGCTGGCGTTCCTCCAACAAGAGGAGAGAGCGCTGACACAGAGTTTCCTGAAGGGAAGATCCCAGTTTTAAATAATGGTTTTGATTTATTAAAGATTTTGATTATCAACCATAATGGGGTAACCATGGTAACCTCGAGCTGTGAGGTGGTGAAACTACACTACCCACAATCCTTAAGTGTTACAGCAACTCCGATTGGTGGAGCCAGCTGTTACCATGGAAATGTTTACCACGTCTGCTCCCGGACTCAAACCAACATCTCTGACATTAAGAGTTCAGCTCCCTGAGTATGTTCTCCCTCTTTTACTTCCTGCTGCATTCTTTCCTCTCTGAACCGTCTTTGTGGCGCCGGGCCCCCCGGGGCCCCTCGGTACTCTATTGTACTCGTCTCCATGACAACCAAAGCCCTGGCAAGAGTCCACCTCGGCAACCGTTGATATGCAGATGAGGCGAGAGACGGAGAGAGCCGCTGGAGAAGTTTCCACTTTAGACGAGTTCAAGGTTTCATGAGAGACTTCTCACGTCTTATAATAATTATATGAATGATATATTAATAATGATTAAATAAGATCCGTGTGGATTTATTGTCACTAGTTAGATTCTAGAGTTTATTCTAGTTTTAAACTCCGACAGGATGTAAAGGAGCAGATTATACAAGTGGACTCACATTCCTCAGTCCAAATAAAAGAGTTTTCATAGAGCTGAAGACTTTCTGTCTGCCTCCCTGTCTGTCTGTCTGCCTCTCTGGTCTGTCTGTCTGCCTCTCTGTCTGTCTGTCTGTCTGTCTGTCTGTCTGCCTCTCTGTCTGTCTGTCTGCCTCTCTGTCTGTCTGTCTGTCTGCCTCTCTGTCTGTCTGTCTGCCTCTCTGTCTGTCTGCCTCCCTGTCTGTCTGTCTGCCTGCCTCTCTGTCTGTCTGTCTGCCTCCCTGTCTGTCTACCTCCCTGTCTGTCTGTATGCCTCCCTGCCTCACTGTCTGCCTCCCTGCCTGTCTGTCTGCTTCCCTGCCTCACTGTCTGCCTGTCTGCCTGTCTGCCTGCCTGTCTGTCTGTCTGCCTGTCTGTCTGCCTCCCTGCCTGTCTGTCTGTCTGCCTCTCTGTCTGTCTGTCTGCCTCTCTGTCTGTCTGTCTGTCTGTCTGTCTGTCTGCCTCCCTGTCTGTCTGTCTGCCTCCCTGCCTCACTGTCCGACTCCCTGCCTGTCTGCCTCCCTGCCTGTCTGTCTGCCTGTCTGTCTGTCTGTCTGCCTCCCTGCCTCACTGTCTGCCTCCCTGCCTCCCTGCCTGTCTGTCTGCCTGCCTGTCTGCCTGCCTGCCTGTCTGTCTGCCTGCCTGCCTGTCTGCCTCCCTGCCTGTCTGTCTTCCTGCCTGTCTGTCTGTCTGCCTGTCTGTCTGACTGTCTGTCTGCCTCCCTGCCTGTCTGTCTGTCTCCCTGTCTGCCTGTCTGTCTATCTGCCTGCCTGTCTGTCTGTCTGCCTGTCTGTCTGCCTCCCTGTCTGCCTGCCTGTCTGCCTGTCTGCCTGTCTGTCTGTTGGCTCAGTGCGGCTCGTCTGGTTTCTCACCGGCGTGTCGCTGTGCTTGTGTTTCAGGGTGAAGCTGTTTGAGGGCACAGACTTGGTGGCCGACTCCGGCGTTGTGATTGACACCACGATGAGAGGAGGTCGACTCGGCGTTTTCTGTTTCTCGCAGGAAAACATCATCTGGTCCAACCTGCGCTACAGATGTAACGGTACGACCTCTGACCCCCGGACACACGCAACAGGAACATCTTGTCTTTTAGATCAGCGGTCTACAACTGTTTTTTGCGCCACATGTAAGACAATATCTTCACGGACCGGCCTTCAAAGTGTTGGGGGGGGGGGGGGAGGGTTAAATATGACGAAATAAAATGATACTGACCGGCATAAAAACAAATATAAAGTGCATAAAAAAACTCACGCTGAATTAGTGTGAGCCCTGAGCTCGTGTCTCTAACGAGCCGGTCCAATATAGAGGGATGAAGTCTTCACCAACAGTAAAAGATTTCTTTTCTTAGCGACAGGTGAGTCACTAAGTACGGCGCTCTCCGTGCACTCGCAGGTGTTGATGTGGTGCCATCAGTCATTGTTTGTCCTTCTTGTTCATGTTCTTTTCACCACTGCTTTAGATCATCAAACCAAAACAAACGTTTTTATTTGTGCACTTCTGTTCCAGATGTGTGTCGGGTTCACGATTTATCTTTTAGTTTTATGTGTTTTAATTATTATTTTGTTTATAAATGATCATAACTTATATTTCAGATCATTATTATATGTGTATGTACTTGTTATTTCAGACACGCTGCCCGAAGACTTCCAGACTCATCGTCAACAGTTTCTGATGCACATCCGGGTGTGAGGGAGACGTGACTGTGAGTGACGCTCCAGAGCAACACATGCAAACAGTCTGCACGCCGTCTGGCCCTTTAAATATTGTTTCCTTTGTCTTTTCATCACACACATTTACGCACACTGTGACGGCGTATTCGGCCCATCGTAGGTCATAACATACAATTACAGAGCCGGGGGGGGGGGCTTTCTCTGAGAAAGTCAGTCATGTATTTTCTGATAAATGTACCACTTTAAACGAGCATAACCCCGTCCACTGGTAGAGATGGCTTTGGTTCGGAGGAGAAGTGGAATATTCCTTTAAATGTTTCCGTGTGTTTTTAAATGTACATATCTTTGTGGAAATAAACTCCCGTCCGTGACTTTTCCTAAAACGATGGTTTTGTTTCTCATGATTTTCACGCTAAAAACTCCACTGCTGTGGGCCTTCAGGGACATGCTAACATGTTAGCTTAGCGTGTTAGCATGCAACCGCCTCTTCTTCTGCACGTATTTAGTGACACTTTGAAAAGTGGCACCTTTGTTTTACTACAAGAATCATTTAGTTTGGTATTAATTGCATTAATAATTACAGGACAATTAGTCTAGTTGAGTTTATTATTGACTGTAAGATGATTTCAACTTTAGTAAATATCTAATCATCATTTAATAATAATAATAATAATAAATTGTATTTATAAAGTGCCTTTCAAAGCTAAAAGCAATCTCAAGGCGCTAAAATGCAGGACAACAACAACAACAACAACAACAACAACAACAGACGATCGCCCCTGGTGCGGAGCTTGGTCCTGGGGGGGTGGAGCAAAGTTTCTTTGGAGGAGCGGAGGTTGCGTGTGGAGGTTTGTTGGGGGAGGAGTTCCTTGAGATACGGAGGAGCATTTCCATGTATGCACTGATGAGTGAGATTTTGTATTCGATCCTGAATGCGACAGGAAGCCAGTGAGGGGAGTGGAGAATGGGTGTGATGTGGTTATATTGTCGCACCCTCATCAGGATCCTAGCGGCGCTGTTCTGGATTTATTGGAGCTTCTGAAGGCTCCCGCTTGGAGTCCCGATGAGGAGAGCGTTGCAGTAGTCCAACCTCGAGGAGACAAAGGCGTGGACGAGTTGTTCAGCATCTGACAGGGAGAGTGTGGGGGCGGAGCTCTGCAATGTTCCTGAGGTGGTAGAAGGAGGTCTTGCACAGATGTTTGATGTGGGTGTCAAAGGTCAGATTATTTATGATTGGAAACTTTATCCCTGAAACATGCTGAATTGTTTTTCTGTGCTTTGCACGATCAGCTGTTATCTTCTGACTGAAAGTCAGAGCTGCTCCATGTTTATATATAATATATTGATGTATATATTATTTAGAATGCACTCTATTTGAGCTGTAATTATAATTATTATGTTTCTTTCCAGGAAACTTCTCAGGAAATAATTATGAAATGAATCAGAATTTACAGACGTGTCGGAGTGTAACCTTTCTTATCCTGACGGGAACATGAATGATTCATCACATTACATCCCAAAGTAGTTTAATAAGTACCAGCTACCTCTTCTCTGAGCTCCAGCGCTGCGTCTCTGCTGCAGTCTGGAGGGGGGGGGTCGTGACCCCTGGGCCGGGGAGGCCGGGACGAGTGCAATATTGGAGGGGAGACGTGACAACAATGCACCGCATCCCGGGCCTGCCCGCCCCCGGGAGGAAACTCACACACACACACACACACAGAGTTCCACTGTTCAACAACCTGAACTCTGGCGCTACTATTCACAGGATCCTGCCGTGCAATGCATTCTGGGAGTGGTACACTTTGAGAGATGGGGCGTCACGTTGCTCCTATTTTGCGTAAAGTTGAGGGTTTGGTTACTTTATGCACATCAAGGGCGTCCAGCGCGACACGCCGCCGCTGGAAACTCCCGACAACGTTTTAAACTAACTGATGTCGCGCTAAAAGGAAGACAGATTCTGCAGCTTCCTGTTTCTCCTCAAATGTTTTCAGCAACACATATCGGTGAACTATTTTTGCGAAAAAGGTTTACAAACGAGCCGCCGTGGTGGTTGTTTGAAACCCGGGGGCAGCCGACAGTGAAAGTGCTCGTCCAATCAGGAGCCTCGTATCTCGCCCATCAAGCTCCAAAACGCCCCGGTGGACCATCAGTAGTCAAGTCTGCAAGGGCGCCTGAATGGGTTTTGAAGTGGGGGGAAGCTTTGGATGACGTAATAGGCGAGGCATCTGAGACTGCAGAATATTTAGAGATAAAATAAGCGTCTTTGTTGAAGTTGTTGACTTCCTTGTATTGTTCTTTCCTCTTAATATAACATGTTTGCAGCACATCAGGGTGCTGGGCAGTGATCAGGTAAAAGCTCTTCTGGCTGCTTCATTATAACTTTCACAGATTTATCTTCACCAACACGAAGCGGTGCATTCAGGTTCTCTCTGATAAATGTTTTTTACAGTTTCTCTGAAATGAAAGACATGAAAGTTGAGTGAAAGTTAAACTCACCGCTCTGCAGAAGCTCCTCTCTGCGCCATCGTGTTGTTTCTGTTCGCTGGAGGCTCCCCGTCCGTCAGACTACTGCCCCCCCCACCCCCCCATCTAAAGCCTAACAAAGGCTGATGCTCAGTGAGGCGTGCGGGGGCCGCTGCACTCTTAAAGGGCCACAGCTAAACCTGCAGCAGAAAGAAAACTACAAGTGAGCAATTTAATATTTTTACTTTTTAAATAAAATAGCATGTCATGGGATTTAAATACAATGTAACTTTTATTATAAAACTATTAATCATCATTAAATGTGTTTAATGTTAAAATCAAGTATAACTGCATCATGTAAGTAAAAAGTATTAAAGTATCAGCAACAAAACAGAATTAAAATACCAAAAGTGCTCATTCTGCAGAGTAATATATATTATTATTGTATTATAATAATATATATTATTGTATTATAATAATATATATTATTATAATACAATAATAATATATATTATGCATAATAAATAATACATATGATATTATTATTGTATTAATAATATATATTATTATTGTGATTATAAATCATAATTATTATATTTACTACCTAAAACTATTATTAATTTTAAAGTAAATAATATATATTAGTTGTATGATACTCCTCCTCTTCTTCTCCTCCTTCCCCTATCTACTTATCTCCTCCCATCCCTCTCTTCTTCCCTCCTATCCTTCGTCCTCTCCTCTCTCATTACTTCCTCCTCTCTCTTCAGTCCCCTCCTCTCTCTTCTTCTCCTCATCGCTCTTCCTCTCCTCCTCTCTTCTTCTCCTCCCCTCCTCTCTCTTCTTCTTGTCTTCTCCTCCTCTCTCTTCTTCTCCTCCCCTCCTCTCTCTTCTTCTCCTCACCCTCCTCCTCTCTCTTCTTCTCCTCTCTCTCTTCCCCTCCTCTCTCTTCCTCTCCTCCTCTCTCTTCTTCTCCTCCTCTCTCTTCTTCTCCTCCTCTCTCTTCCTCTCCTCCTCTCTCTTCTTCTCTCCCATCCCTCTCTCTTCTTCTCCTCCCCTCCTCCTCTCTCTTCTTCTTGTCTTCTCCTCCTCTCTCTTCTTCTCCTCCTCTCTTCTTGTCTTCTCCTCCTCTCTCTTCTTCTCCTCCTCTCTCTTCTTCTTGTCTTCTCCTCCTTCTCTTCCTTCTCCTCCCTCCTCTCTCTTCTTCTCCTCCTCTCTCTTCCTCTCCTCCTCTCTCTTCTTCTCCTCCTCTCTCTTCTTCTCCTCCCCTCCTCTCTCTTCCTCTCCTCCTCTCTCTTCCTCTCCTCCTCTCTCTTCTTCTCCTCCTCTCTCTTCTTCTCCTCCCCTCCTCCTCTCTCTTCTTGTCTTCTCCTCCTCTCTCTTCTTCTCCTCCTCTCTCTTCATTCTCCTCCCCTCCTCTTCTTCTTCGCCTCCTCTCTCTTCTTCTCCTCCTCTCTCTTCCTCTCCTCTCTCTCTCTTCTCCTCCCCTCCTCTCTCTTCTTCTTCTCCCCTCCTCCTCTCTCTTCTTCTTCTCCTCCTCTCTCTTCTTCTCCTCCTCTCTCTTCCTCTCCTCCTCTCTCTTCTTCTCCTCCCCTCCTCTCTCTTCTTCTCCTCCCCTCCTCCTCTCTCTTCTTCTTGTCTTCTCCTCCTCTCTCTTCTTCTCCTCCTCTCTCTTCTTCTTGTCTTCTCCTCCTCTCTCTTCTTCTCCTCCCCTCCTCCTCTCTCTTCTTCTCCTCCCCTCATCTCTCTTCTTCCCCTCCTCTCTCTTCCTCTCCTCCTCTCTCTTCTTCTCCTCCCCTCCTCTCTCTTCTTCTCCTCCCCTCCTCCTCTCTCTTCTTCTTGTCTTCTCCTCCTCTCTCTTCTTCTCCTCCTCTCTCTTCTTGTCTTCTCCTCCTCTCTCTTCTTCTTCTCCTCTCTCTTCTTCTTGTCTTCTCCTCCTCTCTCTTCTTCTCCTCCCCTCCTCTCTCTTCTTCTTGTCTTCTCCTCCTCTCTCTTCTCCTCCTCTCTCTTCTTGTCTTCTCCTCATCTCTCTTCTTCTCCTCCTCTCTCTTCTTCTTGTCTTCTCCTCCTCTCTCTTCTTCTCCTCCCCTCCTCTCTCTTCTTCTCCTCCTCTCTCTTCCTCTCCTCCTCTCTCTTCTTCTCCTCCCTCCTCTCTCTTCCTCTCCTCCTCTCCTCTTCTTCTCCTCCTCTCCTCCTCTTCCTCTCCTCCTCTTCCTCTCCTCCTCTCCTCTTCTTCTCCTCCTCTCTCTTCTCCTCCTATCTCTTCTTGTCTTCTCTCCTCTCTGTTCTCTCCTCCTCTCTCCTCTTCTCTGTTCTCTCCTCCTCTCTGTTCTCTCCTCCTCTCTCCTCCTCTCTGTTCTCTCCTCCTCTCTGTTCTCTCCTCCTCTCTCCTCTCTCCTCCTCTCTCCTCCTCTCCTCCTCTTCTTCTTCTCCTCCCCTCCTCTCTCTTCCTCTCCTCCTCTCTCTATCTCTTCTCCTCCCCTCTCCTCATCTCTTGTCTTGTCTTCTCCTCCTCTCTCTTCTTCCTCCTCATCTCATTCTTGTCTTCTCCTCCTCTCTCTTCTTCTCCTCCTCTCTCTTCTTCCTCCCCTCCTCTCTCTTCTCCTCCTCTCTCTTCTTCTTGTCTTCTCTCTCTCTCTTCTACTCCTCTCTCTTCTTGTCTTCTACTCCTCTCTCTTCTTCTCTTCACTCTCTCTTCTTCTTGGTCCTTCTCCTCCTCTATCTTCTTCTTGTCTTCTCTCCTCTCTCTTCTTCTCCTCCTCTCTCTTCTTCTTGTCTTCTCCCTCCTCTTCTCTCCTCCTACTCCCTTTTCTCTTCTCTTTCTCCTCTCATCTTCCTCTCTAATCTTCTAATTCCTGTGTTCATCCTGTTAATGTTGCAGCTGCTAAAGGAGGAGCTAATTTTAATGACTTTAATCTGTAACAATATATCATTTATATTTACTATTAATAATCTGAATCAGATAAGTAAAATAGAACGTCAAATATTTCCTCTGAATTGTAATGCAGTATAAAGTAGAAATATAAATACTCAAGGAAAGTACAAGTACCTCAAAACTATACAAACATACAGTATTTAAGTAAACATGTGTAGTTATAATCCAAAACTATTTCAAACTAGAGCTGAGACTCTTAATGCAGCAAGAGCCGTATAATAAATATACAATATTAAAACGGTAACAATAATAAGTAGTTTCTGTTGCACTGAAGTCACAACACGTACACGTACATAAGTTAAATTCAAAGCAGTATAAATACACACACATGGTTTTACTTTGCAAATTTAAATGTGAAAGTTTAATATTAAAGCTGAAATGTAAAGTTTTGAACTGTGAGATATTTGTGGGACATCTAGTGTTTGAAGGAGGAAGTGCAGCCTTGAAGTCTTTGAATACAATCTTGTTGTGTGTTATAGATATTATTAGTAATAATGTTTTTATTATACACTATTAGTATCTTAGCTGAGTCAGCAAGCTTGAGCAATTATATATTGTACATGATGAAAACACTAATTATTTCTTCAGCAGAATAAGTATTACTCAAATATTTCTCGCGCTTCCCTCGGGTCCTTGAACATTTGTGAAGTTGAGGGCAGAATTCAAGGTGTTCAAGGATTTGGGACAGAAACACGTTGAAGCGGCTTCAATTGTTTTATTTATTTTTATAGGCTGATAGTCGTCAGTGTTGCTTCAGTAATTAACCTTTAACCACGACCCAAACCGGGAGCTGCCGGGGCCTTGAATCTGAGGGAGTTGTGCCTGGAAAATCCTTGAAAGTGCTTAAATGTAATATTTAAGAAGGCGTGGGAACGCTGCATTATTATCTATTATACTTTAGTATTATTAGTAACCTCTTAACAGGACATTATTTGATCAGTAGATTTGTCAGATAAATGTACTGCAGTAAAAACTTACCTCAAATTAAATAAGTACATCAAAATTAAACCTTTTCAAATGTTTTCATTTGATTTAAAACCGAAAAGTCACCATTTGATGCAGCAGTAAATATATTTAGTGACTTTCATCTCTGAGGGAATTATTATAAATATTTAATAAACATTTATTAAAAATAAAAAAAGTACTTTGTGTCTTTGTCAAACTGCAGATTTTAAATAAAGTTTCAACTTCCTGGAGGTCTGATATAAAAATAAACTGCAGTGTGTGTGTGTGTGTGTGTGTGTGTGTGTGTGTGTGTGTGTGTGTGTGTGTGTGTGACAGTTGTCCTGTAGCAGGTGCTGGTTGTTGGTGTCGCAGTGAGCTGTGAACGCACCGCGAGGCAGCGACCAAGAGTCTTCGAGAGACCTGGAGAGTCTTTTTGAGAGTCCTGGAGAGTCTTTGAGAGACCTGGAGAGTCTTTTTGAGAGTCCTGGAGAGTCTTTGAGAGACCTGGAAAAGTCCTGGAGAGCCCTGCATGTTTTGCGGCCCCCCTGAGGACAGCGTGAGGACATGGACGGACTCCGACACTGAGCCACTGAAGGTGAGACAGGAACCTGTCTGTTACATTGAACATAATAACTTTTGAAGCTAAAGTTCCTGCAGGATTCTTAATGTTCAGAGTTTTATCCTCAGGATTGTTTGCACTCATTGATGCTTTGCACAAAAGCGTTGGCTAAATGAACTGTAACGTAACTTCTAAGAGTCCGAAGATCTTCAAACTATTTATTTTATTTGCACACAGACGGCTTAAAATCCAGATAAGAGAAAACAAGATGTGACAGAAAGGACAATAAGATCCAATCATTTAGAAAATACAAGAAGAGATCAAAACGACAGGAAAATCAATCATTTGTGTTTCTGGATATGAAGCTGAAGATGAGCAGTTCAGTGTTTCTGTGGCACGATGAACAATTGTGAATCAATTACATTTTTATTGTGGATTAGAAAA
>NW_021166950.1:45000-77500 GCF_900634415.1 Cottoperca gobio | reverse complement strand
GAATATATGTAATTATTACAGTAGAATGAATGTAATTATTACAGTAGAATATATGTAATTATTACATTAGAATATATGTAATTATTACAGTAGAATCTATGTAATTATTACAGTAGAATCTATGAAATTATTACACTAGAATCAATGTAATTATTACAGTAGAACAAATGTAATTATTACAGTAGAATATATGTAATTATTACAGTAGAATGAATGTAATTATTACAGTAGAATATATGTAATTATTACAGTAGAATATATGTAATTATTACACTAGAATATATGTAATTATTACAGTAGAACAAATGTAATTATTACAGTAGAATCAATGTAATTATTACAGTAGAATTAATGTAATTATTACACTAGAATATATGTAATTATTACACTAGAATATATGTAATTATTACAGTAGAATATATGTAATTATTACACTAGAATATATGTAATTATTACAGTAGAATATATGTAATTATTACAGTAGAATATATGTAATTATTACACTAGAATATATGTAATTATTACAGTAGAATATATGTAATTATTACAGTAGAATATATGTAATTATTACACTAGAATATATGTAATTATTACACTAGAATATATGTAATTATTACAGTAGAACAAATGTAATTATTACAGTAGAATATATATAATTATTACACTAGAATCAATGTAATTATTACAGTAGAATATATGTAATTATTACAGTAGAATATATATAATTATTACAGTAGAATCAATGTAATTATTACAGTAGAATATATGTAATTATTACAGTAGAATATATATAATTATTACAGTAGAATCAATGTAATTATTACAGTAGAATTAATGTAATTATTACACTAGAATATATGTAATTATTACAGTAGAATATATGTAATTATTACAGTAGAACAAATGTAATTATTACAGTAGAATAAATGTAATTATTACAATAGAACATATGTAATTATTACAGTAGAATCAATGTAACTATTACAGTAGAATATATGTAATTATTACACTAGAATATATGTAATTATTACACTAGAATATATGTAATTATTACAGTAGAATATATGTAATTATTACACTAGAATATATGTAATTATTACAGTAGAATATATGTAATTATTACAGTAGAATATATGTAATTATTACACTAGAATATATGTAATTATTACAGTAGAATATATGTAATTATTACAGTAGAATATATGTAATTATTACACTAGAATATATGTAATTATTACACTAGAATATATGTAATTATTACAGTAGAACAAATGTAATTATTACAGTACAATATATATAATTATTACACTAGAATCAATGTAATTATTACAGTAGAATATATGTAATTATTACAGTAGAATATATATAATTATTACAGTAGAATCAATGTAATTATTACAGTAGAATATATGTAATTATTACAGTAGAATATATATAATTATTACAGTAGAATCAATGTAATTATTACAGTAGAATTAATGTAATTATTACACTAGAATATATGTAATTATTACAGTAGAATATATGTAATTATTACAGTAGAACAAATGTAATTATTACAGTAGAATAAATGTAATTATTACAATAGAACATATGTAATTATTACAGTAGAATCAATGTAACTATTACAGTAGAATATATGTAATTATTACACTAGAATATATGTAATTATTACAGTAGAATATATGTAATTATTACAGTAGAATATATGTAATTATTACACTAGAATATATGTAATTATTACAGTAGAACAGATGTAATTATTACACTAGAATATATATAATTATTACACTAGAATCAATGTAATTATTACAGTAGAATATATATAATTAATACACTATAATCAATGTAATTATTACCGTAGAATATATGTAATTATTACAGTAGAATGAATGTAATTATTACAGTAGAATATATGTAATTATTACACTAGAATATATGTAATTATTACAGTAGAATCAATGTAATTATTACTGTAGAATATATGTAATTATTACAGTAGAATATATGTAATTATTACACTAGAATATATGTAATTATTACAGTAGAATATATGTAATTATTACAGAAGAATATATGTAATTATTACACTAGAATATATGTAATTATTACAGTAGAATCAATGTAATTATTACAGTAGAATATATGTAATTATTACAGTAGAATCAATGTAATTATTACAGTAGAATATATGTAATTATTACAGTAGAATATATATAATTATTACAGTAGAATCAATGTAATTATTACAGTAGAATCAATGTAATTATTACACTAGAACATATGTAATTATTACATTAGAATATATGTAATTATTACACTAGAATCAATGTAATTATTACAGTAGAATATATGTAATTATTACAGTAGAATATATATAATTATTACAGTAGAATCAATGTAATTATTACAGTAGAATCAATGTAATTATTACACTAGAACATATGTAATTATTACACTAGAATCAATGTAATTATTACAGTAGAATCAATGTAATTATTACAGTAGAATCAATGTAATTATTACCGTAGAATATATGTAATTATTACAGTAGAATGAATGTAATTATTACAGTAGAATATATGTAATTATTACATTAGAATATATGTAATTATTACAGTAGAATCTATGTAATTATTACAGTAGAATCTATGAAATTATTACACTAGAATCAATGTAATTATTACAGTAGAATCAATGTAATTATTACCGTAGAATATATGTAATTATTACAGTAGAATGAATGTAATTATTACAGTAGAATATATGTAATTATTACAGTAGAATATATGTAATTATTACACTAGAATATATGTAATTATTACAGTAGAACAGATGTAATTATTACAGTAGAATATATAATTATTACACTAGAATCAATGTAATTATTACAGTAGAATATATATAATTAATACACTATAATCAATGTAATTATTACCGTAGAATATATGTAATTATTACAGTAGAATGAATGTAATTATTACAGTAGAATATATGTAATTATTACACTAGAATATATGTAATTATTACAGTAGAATCAATGTAATTATTACTGTAGAATATATGTAATTATTACAGTAGAATATATGTAATTATTACACTAGAATATATGTAATTATTACAGTAGAATATATGTAATTATTACAGAAGAATATATGTAATTATTACACTAGAATATATGTAATTATTACAGTAGAATCAATGTAATTATTACAGTAGAATATATGTAATTATTACAGTAGAATCAATGTAATTATTACAGTAGAATATATGTAATTATTACAGTAGAATATATATAATTATTACAGTAGAATCAATGTAATTATTACAGTAGAATCAATGTAATTATTACACTAGAACATATGTAATTATTACATTAGAATATATGTAATTATTACACTAGAATCAATGTAATTATTACAGTAGAATATATGTAATTATTACAGTAGAATATATATAATTATTACAGTAGAATCAATGTAATTATTACAGTAGAATCAATGTAATTATTACACTAGAACATATGTAATTATTACACTAGAATCAATGTAATTATTACAGTAGAATCAATGTAATTATTACAGTAGAATCAATGTAATTATTACCGTAGAATATATGTAATTATTACAGTAGAATGAATGTAATTATTACAGTAGAATATATGTAATTATTACATTAGAATATATGTAATTATTACAGTAGAATCTATGTAATTATTACAGTAGAATCTATGAAATTATTACACTAGAATCAATGTAATTATTACAGTAGAACAAATGTAATTATTACAGTAGAATATATGTAATTATTACAGTAGAATGAATGTAATTATTACAGTAGAATATATGTAATTATTACAGTAGAATATATGTAATTATTACACTAGAATATATGTAATTATTACAGTAGAACAAATGTAATTATTACAGTAGAATCAATGTAATTATTACAGTAGAATTAATGTAATTATTACACTAGAATATATGTAATTATTACACTAGAATATATGTAATTATTACAGTAGAATATATGTAATTATTATACTAGAATATATGTAATTATTACAGTAGAATATATGTAATTATTACAGTAGAATATATGTAATTATTACACTAGAATATATGTAATTATTACAGTAGAATATATGTAATTATTACAGTAGAATATATGTAGTTATTACACTAGAATATATGTAATTATTACACTAGAATATATGTAATTATTACAGTAGAACAAATGTAATTATTACAGTACAATATATATAATTATTACACTAGAATCAATGTAATTATTACAGTAGAATATATGTAATTATTACAGTAGAATATATATAATTATTACAGTAGAATCAATGTAATTATTACAGTAGAATATATGTAATTATTACAGTAGAATATATATAATTATTACAGTAGAATCAATGTAATTATTACAGTAGAATTAATGTAATTATTACACTAGAATATATGTAATTATTACAGTAGAATATATGTAATTATTACAGTAGAACAAATGTAATTATTACAGTAGAATAAATGTAATTATTACAATAGAACATATGTAATTATTACAGTAGAATCAATGTAACTATTACAGTAGAATCAATGTAATTATTACAGTAGAATATATGTAATTATTACAGTAGAATATATATAATTATTACAGTAGAATCAATGTAATTATTACAGTAGAATATATGTAATTATTACAGTAGAATGAATGTAATTATTACAGTAGAATATATGTAATTATTACAGTAGAATGAATGTAATTATTACAGTAGAATATATGTAATTATTACAGTAGAATATATGTAATTATTACACTAGAATATATGTAATTATTACACTAGAATATATGTAATTATTACAGTAGAACAAATGTAATTATTACAGTAGAATCAATGTAATTATTACAGTAGAATCAATGTAATTATTACACTAGAATATATGTAAATATTACAGTAGAATATATGTAATTATTACAGTAGAATATATGTAATTATTACACTAGAATATATGTAATTATTACAGTAGAATATATATAATTATTACAGTAGAATGAATGTAATTATTACAGTAGAATATATGTAATTATTACACTAGAATATATGTAATTATTACACTAGAATATATGTAATTATTACAGTAGAACAAATGTAATTATTACAGTAGAATATATATAATTATTACACTAGAATCAATGTAATTATTACAGTAGAATATATGTAATTATTACAGTAGAATATATATAATTATTACAGTAGAATCAATGTAATTATTACAGTAGAATCTATGAAATTATTACACTAGAATCAATGTAATTATTACAGTAGAACAAATGTAATTATTACAGTAGAATATATGTAATTATTACAGTAGAATGAATGTAATTATTACAGTAGAATATATGTAATTATTACAGTAGAATATATGTAATTATTACACTAGAATATATGTAATTATTACACTAGAATATATGTAATTATTACAGTAGAACAAATGTAATTATTACAGTAGAATATATATAATTATTACACTAGAATCAATGTAATTATTACAGTAGAATATATGTAATTATTACAGTAGAATATATATAATTATTACAGTAGAATCAATGTAATTATTACAGTAGAATATATGTAATTATTACAGTAGAATGAATGTAATTATTACAGTAGAATATATGTAATTATTACACTAGAATATATGTAATTATTACAGTAGAATATATGTAATTATTACACTAGAATATATGTAATTATTACACTAGAATATATGTAATTATTACAGTAGAATATATATAATTATTACAGTAGAATTAATGTAATTATTACAGTAGAAGAAATGTAATTATTGCACTAGAATATATGTAATTATTACAGTAGAAGAAATGTAATTATTACAGTAGAATATATGTAATTATTACAGTAGAATATATGTAATTATTACACTAGAATCAATGTAATTATTACAGTAGAACAAATGTAATTATTACAGTATAATATATGTAATTATTACACTAGAATATATGTAATTATTACACTAGAATATATGTAATTATTACAGTAGAACAAATGTAATTATTACAGTAGAATATATGTAATTATTACAGTAGTCAATATAATTATTATAGTAGAATATATGTAATTATTACAGGAGCATATATGTAATTATTACAGGAGCATATATGTAATTATTACAGTAGAATCAATGTAATTATTACAGTAGAATCAATGTAATTATTACAGTAGAATATATGTAATTATTACACTAGAATATATGTAATTATTACACTAGAATATATGTAATTATTACAGTAGAACAAATGTAATTATTACAGTAGAATGTATATAATTATTACACTAGAATATATGTAATTATTACAGTAGAATATATATAATTATTACAGTAGAATGAATGTAATTATTACAGTAGAATATATGTAATTATTACAGTAGAATATATGTAATTATTACACTAGAATATATGTAATTATTACACTAGAATATATGTAATTATTACAGTAGAACAAATGTAATTATTACAGTAGAATATATAATTATTACAGTAGAATATATGTAAATATTACAGTAGAATATATGTAATTATTACAGTAGAATATATGTAATTATTACACTAGAATATATGTAATTATTACAGTAGAATATATATAATTATTACAGTAGAATGAATGTAATTATTACAGTAGAATATATGTAATTATTACAGTAGAATATATGTAATTATTACACTAGAATATATGTAATTATTACACTAGAATATATGTAATTATTACAGTAGAACAAATGTAATTATTACAGTAGAATATATATAATTATTACACTAGAATCAATGTAATTATTACAGTAGAATATATGTAATTATTACAGTAGAATATATATAATTATTACAGTAGAATCAATGTAATTATTACAGTAGAATCTATGAAATTATTACACTAGAATCAATGTAATTATTACAGTAGAATAAATGTAATTATTACAGTAGAATATATGTAATTATTACAGTAGAATGAATGTAATTATTACAGTAGAATATATGTAATTATTACAGTAGAATATATGTAATTATTACACTAGAATATATGTAATTATTACACTAGAATATATGTAATTATTACAGTAGAACAAATGTAATTATTACAGTAGAATATATGTAATTATTACAGTAGAATATATATAATTATTACAGTAGAATCAATGTAATTATTACAGTAGAATATATGTAATTATTACAGTAGAATGAATGTAATTATTACAGTAGAATATATGTAATTATTACACTAGAATATATGTAATTATTACAGTAGAATATATGTAATTATTACACTAGAATATATGTAATTATTACACTAGAATATATGTAATTATTACAGTAGAATATATATAATTATTACAGTAGAATTAATGTAATTATTACAGTAGAAGAAATGTAATTATTGCACTAGAATATATGTAATTATTACAGTAGAAGAAATGTAATTATTACAGTAGAATATATGTAATTATTACAGTAGAATATATGTAATTATTACACTAGAATCAATGTAATTATTACAGTAGAACAAATGTAATTATTACAGTATAATATATGTAATTATTACACTAGAATATATGTAATTATTACAGTAGAATATATTATAATTATTACAGTAGAATATATGTAATTATTACAGTAGTCAATATAATTATTATAGTAGAATATATGTAATTATTACAGGAGCATATATGTAATTATTACAGGAGCATATATGTAATTATTACAGTAGAATCAATGTAATTATTACAGTAGAATATATGTAATTATTACAGTAGAATATATGTAATTATTACACTAGAATCAATGTAATTATTACAGTAGAACAAATGTAATTATTACAGAAGAATATATGTAATTATTACACTAGAATCAATGTAATTATTACAGTAGAACAAATGTAATTATTACAGTAGAATATATGTAATTATTACACTAGAATATATGTAATTATTACAGTAGAATCAATGTAATTATTACAGTAGAATATATGTAAATATTACAGTAGAATATATGTAATTATTACAGTAGAATATATGTAATTATTACACTAGAATATATGTAATTATTACAGTAGAATATATATAATTATTACAGTAGAATGAATGTAATTATTACAGTAGAATATATGTAATTATTACAGTAGAATATATGTAATTATTACACTAGAATATATGTAATTATTACACTAGAATATATGTAATTATTACAGTAGAACAAATGTAATTATTACAGTAGAATATATATAATTATTACACTAGAATCAATGTAATTATTACAGTAGAATATATGTAATTATTACAGTAGAATATATATAATTATTACAGTAGAATCAATGTAATTATTACAGTAGAATCTATGAAATTATTACACTAGAATCAATGTAATTATTACAGTAGAACAAATGTAATTATTACAGTAGAATATATGTAATTATTACAGTAGAATGAATGTAATTATTACAGTAGAATATATGTAATTATTACAGTAGAATATATGTAATTATTACACTAGAATATATGTAATTATTACACTAGAATATATGTAATTATTACAGTAGAACAAATGTAATTATTACAGTAGAATATATGTAATTATTACAGTAGAATATATATAATTATTACAGTAGAATCAATGTAATTATTACAGTAGAATATATGTAATTATTACAGTAGAATGAATGTAATTATTACAGTAGAATATATGTAATTATTACACTAGAATATATGTAATTATTACAGTAGAATATATGTAATTATTACACTAGAATATATGTAATTATTACACTAGAATATATGTAATTATTACAGTAGAATATATATAATTATTACAGTAGAATTAATGTAATTATTACAGTAGAAGAAATGTAATTATTGCACTAGAATATATGTAATTATTACAGTAGAAGAAATGTAATTATTACAGTAGAATATATGTAATTATTACAGTAGAATATATGTAATTATTACACTAGAATCAATGTAATTATTACAGTAGAACAAATGTAATTATTACAGTATAATATATGTAATTATTACACTAGAATATATGTAATTATTACACTAGAATATATTATTACAGTAGAACAAATGTAATTATTACAGTAGAATATATTATAATTATTACAGTAGAATATATGTAATTATTACAGTAGTCAATATAATTATTATAGTAGAATATATGTAATTATTACAGGAGCATATATGTAATTATTACAGGAGCATATATGTAATTATTACAGTAGAATCAATGTAATTATTACAGTAGAATATATGTAATTATTACAGTAGAATATATGTAATTATTACACTAGAATCAATGTAATTATTACAGTAGAACAAATGTAATTATTACAGAAGAATATATGTAATTATTACACTAGAATCAATGTAATTATTACAGTAGAACAAATGTAATTATTACAGTAGAATATATGTAATTATTACACTAGAATATATGTAATTATTACAGTAGAATCAATGTAATTATTACAGTAGAATATATGTAATTATTACAGTAGAATCAATGTAATTATTACTGTAGAATATATGTAATTATTACAGTAGAATAAATGTAATTATTACAGTAGAATAAATGTAATTATTACACTAGAATATATGTAATTATTACACTAGAATATATGTAATTATTACAGTAGAATCAATGTAATTATTACACTAGAATCAATGTAATTATTACACTAGAATATATGTAATTATTACAATAGAATATATGTAATTATTACACTAGAATCAATGTAATTATTACACTAGAATCAATGTTATTATTACACTAGAATCAATGTAATTATTACACTAGAATCAATGTAATTATTACAATAGAATCAATGTAATTATTACACTAGAATAAATGTAATTGTTGTAGTGACTAATTTGTACTATTTGAAGTCAGATTGTTAACTGCACCCTCATGAGCTGTTTGATGATGTCAGTAATCAATATGAAGAATAAATCAGTGTTAGAGAGAAAGATGAAGTGGGACCAGTTTACCATCACGATGCTCTGTGTCACAGCAGGAAATATTCAGAATAACAAAGAAACAGGAGCATTTCTTCACTGTTAACTCCCTCGCTCTCAAATTCCAATTCTTTACTGACACGACCATCACGACATACAGTTCTGCTAAAGCATTGTACGAATATTAAAAATGACAACAAACATCTATACATCCATTAACCCCTTAATGTGACAAGAAAAGTTCAATCACAATCACAAATTATTGAATATCCTGCAGAAATTAGCCAATAATATAAACATATCATACGTAAACAAGAAGAAAAGAGAAAACAGCCTGAAATTCAACTCAAAGAACTTTATTGTACAAGGTGGTACAGATATTAAAATGCAAGCATTAAACTTGTTAACAGCATTTTGTGACGTCTGTCTTCAGGTGAGTCCAGGTGATGGAGCCTCAGGCCGTGGCGTTGCCATGGAAACACTGTATCCCCCTGACCCTGCTGCTGGTCCAGCTGAGTCTCTCTGACGGTACCAACGTCTGACGTTGTCTTCTGTTTATTTGTGGACAAAGACTATATTTAGTATAATATTAGGGGGGGGGGGTTGTAAGGCCTTCTTGATTTTAGGAGGTGTAAGACAACTTTAATACGCAGTTAGCCTTCATCTCTCGTTGAACTTCCTGCAGTTACTGCGTCACTATTTGTGTTATTTGTTCAGTTTATCAGTTCTGCATTGAACATAATATTAAAATATCCATAAAACATGTGACTCAGTTTACTTAATGACAGAAGGGTTGTGGACCAGTGATGTAGAGATCTGCTCCCCAACAGGAAGCTTCACATGTCGATGTGTAAGTGCTGCTGCTTTTACCTGAACAGGATTCTCTGATTCATGTTACGCCCAAAACACACCTGATTAACTAAGAGACTGAAAATATTCTGCAGCTCCCTGTTCTAATAAACACTTTCCTCGCCACAGGTGCAGCTTCCTGTCAGATCTTGAGATGCAACTCGGACTTTGTGGCGGCGACCTTGGACCTGAGCAGCAGCGGCGGAGCAGCAGGAGGCGGCACAGCTTTCAGCCGGGAGGCCGTGAACGCTGGTTACTGCAGCGCCCTGCGCTCCTACGCCATGTGCACTAAGCGGATGGCGCGAGCGTGCCGCGGCGACCTGGCGTACCACTCTGCGGTCCAGGGCATCGAGGACCTGCTCATTCAGCACCGCTGCCCGCGGGCGGGGCCCACTGCCCAGCCGCGGCCCCTGCCTCAGGGCACGCTGTCGGGGGACGCCTGCCTCTACGAGAGAAGCCTGTTCACCAGGGAGGGCCGGACGCCGGAGTACCTGCACTGCAGCGTGTTCGGAGACACGCACGTTCGGACCTTTAACGACGACTTCCAGACTTGTGCCGTGCAGGGGGCGTGGCCTCTCATAGACAACGAGTACCTGTACATACAGGCCACCAGCGCGCCAACCAGGGGGGCAGCCCACGCCACCGCCCTCACCAAGGTGAGTCCCACAGATATGATATGGTTAGCATACTGTTAGTTCATCCATCCATCGTCTACCGCCTCTCCGGGGTCGGGAAGCGGTTAGTTTATATCATTTAAAATACATGTATGTAATCGTGAACCAGGAAGTATAATGAGCAAAAAAGTCAGCGTCCATCACACAATTCTGTCAACCAATCCTCTCGTCACACACGTGAGTGGACTGAGACGCAGCTGAAACAGACGTGTGAAAACAGTCAACGTTGATTTATTTCTCACGTAGTTATTTTAACCCGCAATGTGAAGATGGAATTTTATTTTGAAAGTACTGAAGTAGGGACGTCACAATATCACAACTCCATGAAGTCAACTTCCTTCATCACTTCAGACTTCTGTTCATCTAACATCTGTTTCATATTGAAAACATCTTCAAACATCTGGATTTATTCAACTTTCTCACCAGAAACTACATTTTACAAGATGACATTGAACACATCATGATAACCATAATAGCCTGAACGCACCATAATGTAACTGTGTTGTTGCTCCTCAGATCAGCATCATCTTTAAGAGCTGGCGTCAGTGCGTCGACCAGCAGCTGTACCAGGCCGAGCTCGATAACGTCCCCGCCGCCTTTGCCGACGGCTCCGTGTCGAGCGACGAGCGGCGAGGTCATCACAGCCTGACGGTCCGGACGCAGAGCCCCGGCCGACACGCAGAGATCCGAGCGTCTCACATCGGCACGCTGCTGGTGGTGCATCAGAGCGGGCGCTCGCTTGGCCTGTCGGTGCGCTCGCCGCGCGACATCGTGGAGGCCTTTGGGCCTGAGCAGGACCTGCAGCTGTGTGTGTGGGGCTGCCCCGCCGCACAGAGGCTTAACACGGTCCGCCCGCCACCGCAGGACTCCTCCTCTTCGTCCTCTGCCGCCGCCAGGGCTCACTGCGGCGCACTGCTTCCTGCCAGAGACGCGTACTACCAGGCCTGCGTGTTCGACCTGATCACCAGCGGTGACCTGAACTCCAGCGCGGCGGCCGTCCGTGCGCTGCAGGACGCCACGAACATGATCTCTGACACGCAGAGAGTTCACCTGCTGTCCGTCGCCTCCGTCGCACCGCGCCAGGCAGCGCCGCTGATGCCGCTGCTGCTCGGCATGCTGGGAACACTGACCACACTGACCACAGAGCTGTGTAACATGTGACGACCTGGAAACGGCGAAGGTCATGTGATCGACCCACCAGATCTAAATCTGAGAACTTTATAAAGAAAAACATTTTAAATATCTGAATCTAAAAGTTTTAGTTCACAGCAGCTGAAACTTCACTTCATTATCACATCAACACAAGTTTATATTACAAGTGTTCATGCTTAAATATGTACATGAGGCGTTATGTAATGTAGCTGTTGAGAGTTTAAATCTACACGCACACACACACACACACACACACACACACACACACAAAGTTAGAAACATGAACTCTGATGTTCTCATGTTTGCTCTCATCTGACGAGTTATATGAACTGCTGCGTGAACAAACATGTTTTCCTTGCAGAGCTCATTGCTGTGTTGCTCATTGCTGTGTTGCTCCTGTTGAATGTTGCCTCAGCGTGAGAGAAACGTCAGCGTGATGAACTTTAGCTGGAAGTGTTCTGAGCTTCAGTCATGTGAGCTGTTGCATTACACGTCTTTAAACATTTGAAAAGAAGCGTTGCATAAGAATAAAATGTTTCACAGGAAGGGGTAGTCACCTCGGTCCCTGGAAGTAGACCGAGCCGGGAGCTGACTGGAAGTGTGTGTGTTTGTGTGTATGTGTGTGTGTGTGTGTGTGTTTGTGTGTATGTGTCAGAGGAAACCTGCTGAAGGAAAAATACTGAGAGCTGCTGCAGCACGGAGAGCATATATTAATAAAGTGCAAATATTAGCAGGTGATCTGTGAGGTGAACATTCACTTCTTCAGAGTTCCTCTTTGTGTTAAAGTAAATGACTTGTGACATGATGAGTGTTGCTGTAGTTTCTCTTCATCAGAGCAGCTGAGGAGATGCAGAGCCTCTCTGATGCTTCCTCACGTAATAACATATTCACACTTCACTGTCTTCACCTTTCTGAGCATGATGTAGTATTAAAACATGTTTCCGGCAGCAGCAGGTCTCGCCTGCTGCTGCAGGTCTCGCCTGCACATTCTGTGTATTGGTTTATTTGTATTTAAGTCCCTTCATACACACTTCATACACACTTCATACACATACACACTTCATACACACTTCATACACACTTCATACACACTTCATACACATACACACTTCATACACACTTCATACACATACACACTTCATACACACTTCATACACATACACACTTCATACACACTTCATACACATACACACTTCATACACACTTCATACACACTTCATACACTTCATACACACTTCATACACACTTCATATCATACACATACTTCATACACACTTCATACATACACTTCATACACACTCATACATACACACTTCATACACACTTCATACACATACACACTTCATACACACTTCATACACACTTCATACACATACACACTTCATACACACTTCATACACATACACACTTCATACACACTTCATACACACTTCCTTCTTATCAAAGAGCTGTTTTATTATTGAAGAGGCATTGTATATGCTTCTCAGGGTTTTACTAAATATATTTTGCAGCTGCTGTGAGATATAAGAAGGAAGTTTGGCAATAAAGATTAACATGCGCATTATTTTGTGAAAGATTCATATCAAATGCTTTTGCTACAAACGTAATGCAGCGTGAAGCAGAATCCAGCTTTCAGCTTTTCTTTCACTTTTTCTTCCTGTACTTCCTCTTCTTTCCACTTTCTACTCTTCCTCCTATTTCCTCTTCCTGTACTTCCTCCTCTTTCCACTTCCTCCTCTTTCCACGTCCTACTCTTCCTGTACTTCCTCTTCTTTCCACTTCCCACTCCTCTTCCTTTACTTCCTCCTCTTTCCACTTTCTCCTCTTTCCATGTCCTACTCTTCCTCTACTTCCTCCTCTTTCCACTTCTTCCTCGTCTTTCTATGTCCTACTCCTCTTCCTGTACTTCCTCCTCTTCCCACTTCCTCCTCCTCTTTCTATGTCCTACTCCTCTTCCTGTACTTCCTCCTCTTTCCACTTCCCACTCCTCTTCCTTTACTTCCTCCTCTTTCCACTTCCTACTCCTTTTCCTGTACTTCCTCCTCTTTCCACTTCCTCCTCTTCCTTTACTTCCTCCTCTTTCCACTTCCCACTCCTCTTCCTTTAGTTCCTCCTCTTTCCACTTCCTCCTCCTCTTCCTTTACTTCCTCCTCTTTCCACGTCCTCCTCCTCTTCCTTTACTTCCTCCTCTTTCCACTTCCTCCTCCTCTTCCTTTACTTCCTCCTCTTTCCACTTCCTCCTCTTTCCACGTCCTCCTCCTCTTCCTTTACTTCCTCCTCTTTCTACTTATTTTATTTCTATTTTTCTAGTTGTATATACCTCTTATTATTATTATTATTATTTTTATTATCATTTTAAATTATTATTAATATTGTTGTTTTTTAAACTTCTATCTGTTATTGTTGTGTGTGTTATTTGCAATTGTATATATAATTGAATATATATTTACATATAGAACTACATGATTATATATAATTGTATATAATTGTGTATAGTTATAAGACATTAAGTGAGGGTGAAGGTTTATAATATATTTAAAATATTTATAATATGTCTTTATTGTGTTCTTTATTAAGTTTGTATTTATTAATATTAAAAAATGTTTCAAAGATGTTGTTTCTTAAACATGTTTTATTAGTTTTTACAGTGAAATATTCATCATATTAAATACACATGAACGTAGTTTCCTGTTGGCTCTTCCTCTGTGTCGTCAGGGCGACGAGACGTTCAGCAGAAATCTGAATAATGATCCTGACATCATCGTGACACTCCTTCAGCCTGACTCAGTCTGCTCCTGATGGAGGAGCCCCCCCAGCAGGTCCTCTTCCTGGGAACAGCCGGCTCCAGGAGCATAAATACAACCTCCATCTTCAGCCCTCCATCAGAGCTGCTTCACCCCTCCATCTTCAGCCCTCCATCAGAGCTGCTTCAGCCCTCCATCAGAGCTGCTTCACCCCTCCATCTTCACCCCTCCATCAGAGCTGCTTCACCCCTCCATCTTCAGCCCTCCATCAGAGCTGCTTCAGCCCTCCATCAGAGCTGCTTCACCCCTCCATCTTCAGCCCTCCATCAGAGCTGCTTCAGCCCTCCATCAGAGCTGCTTCACCCCTCCATCTTCACCCCTCCATCAGAGCTGCTTCAGCCCTCCATCAGAGCTGCTTCACCCCTCCATCTTCACCCCTCCATCAGAGCTGCTTCACCCCTCCAACTTCACCCCTCCATCAGAGCTGCTTCACCCCTCCATCTTCACCCCTCCATCAGAGCTGCTTCACCCCTCCAACTTCACCCCTCCATCAGAGCTGCTTCACCCCTCCATCTTCACCCCTCCATCTTCAGCCCTCCATCAGAGCTGCTTCACCCCTCCATCTTCACCCCTCCATCAGAGCTGCTTCACCCCTCCAACTTCACCCCTCCAACTTCAGCCCTCCATCTTCAGCCCTCCATCAGTGAGTTTTTACTTCTTCTCCGGCTGCAGGACCTCTTGGGAGATATTAAAGCCTTCACTTTGTTAATGTGATATAAAAGCTTTATGTTTGTCATTAACTTTGATGGCGTTTCCTGGAGAGACATTTTAAGTTGTTACTGTTGTGTTTCATTTATTTAACCTTTCCAGTGAACACAACGTGCAGGAGATATAATCCTCAATCTTTATTCTTTATATTTTGTCCCTCGGGACAAATAAAGTGTTTTTAAGATAATGATATTTCAGGGACAACATTAATACTCCTGTGATATCATTTTATTCTTTATGATACAACACACAGCTTCGTATAGAAACTTTAAAGGAAAACCTTCTCTTCCTGCTGCAGTGCATTGTGGGTACCTGTTCTTACTGTCGCTGGCGTTGTGGGCGGAGCATGCGGCAGGTAGGGTGTTACCAATGGACTCAACAGACATGCAGAGCATCATCGAGGACCTGCGGGAGGCGCTGCAGGAATACAAGGCAGCGTTTAACAATAAGGTGAGACACACACACACACACACACACACACACACACACACACACACACACGCACACACACACACACACTCCCTTCAGAAAACATTTCACAGAGAGTTTGAAGCCACTGAGCAGGAAGTGAAGTTATCTGCCTCAATTACTCCGAGTGACGCAGAGACTTCAATCGTTTGCAGGATTCATGTTGGAGCTTGTTGTTTAAATACATCTGGTCTGTTTGGAACAGTGTGACCTGAGCGGTACGACCCCGCTCTGCACAGAGACCGCCGCTCCGCTGGAACAGGTACTGCACACACTCTGCATACACTCTGCACACACTCTGCATACTCTGCACACACACTGCATACACTCTGCACACACTCTGCACACACTCTACATACTCTGCACACACACTGCACACACACTGCATACACTCTGCACACACTCTACATACTCTGCACACACACTGCACACACTCTGCACACACTCTGCACACACTCTACATACTCTGCACACACACTGCACACACACTGCATACACTCTGCACACACTCTGCATACTCTGCACACACTCTGTACACACTCTGCACACACACTCTGCACACACTCTGCACACATACTCTGCACACACTGAATGATGAAATCCATTTTGGTTGTTTAGAATGTTATTATATTTTCATTAGCCAAAGTGTCTCTGTATTGTTAGATATTAGATATATATATATATATATATATATATATATATATATATATATATATATATATGTATTGTTAGATATTAGATATATATATATATATATATATATATATATATATATATATATATATATATATATATATGTATTGTTAGATATTAGATCAGCCTTCAGTCCGTTGTAAATGTGGTTTTGGTGCAGAGCTCCACGGTGGCCCAGAGACTGACTGAGTATCAGGAGTGTGTGCCGCTCCATTCTTTCTGTCCTGATGTCAGTGTTCATCTGGATAAAGTCGAAAAACTGAACATCGACCTGGTGCAACACCTGGTGAGTCTCTGTGCTCTGATTGGCTGACTTAAAACGTGATAGAATTATTGATTAAAGAAGTCAGCTGTTTAAAATATAGTGTTCTCTATACCTTTCTGAAATATGTGTGTGTGCGTGTTTACAGAAGGGGTTGTACCAAGAGCGCAGTATCCCCTCCCCCACCTCGCCTTCAGTATTATTCAGCTCCGTACAGAAATCCATCCAGTGTGTTGACTGCTGGAGCCAGCAGGTGGCAGCACTGAGCAGATAAAACACACACACACACACACAAATAAATATTATGATTTTAAATAATGATAAACTTTTATTTTGTAATTTTTACAATCACTTCAGTGGACGTCCAACAGGAGGTGATGTTTGCTCAGTGACGTAGAGAAGAAGACTATTATTATTATTTAGGGTTTTATTTCCCATCTTGAAATACATTCAATGTTTTCCATTTTATTTAATTGTCATCTTATTATCTTCATTATTTGTCTGATTTCCTTTATTTTAAAGCACTTTGTGCTGCATTTGTTTTATAAAGGTGCTATACAAGTGACGTGTATTATTAATATGATTATGAATATTATCATAATTATAATACTATTAATAATATGTAATAATAATAAATATGAGAATTGGACGTTAAGGTGTTTAAAGATCCTTCTTCAGGTTATTTTTGGTTTCTTTGTATATTAAAATATATTTTCTCTATAAATCTAGTTCTCAAAATCACAACATTTCACATCTATAAATGCAGAATTACTTTTTAAAGTCACAATTCTATATATTTATATTTACTATATATTTACTAAAAATGTTTCTTTGGTTCCTTTTGTGGTTATTTATGTTTTATCTTAATTTAAATTAATTTAATGTCATTATTTATATATGTAAATATGTAAATCTCTGCAGTTTTATACTAAATGTTTTTACCATATTTATATTTCATGTATGTCAACATGTTGGATTGTTTTTGAATAAAGTTTTATATTAAAGAAAGTATTTTGATGCTCCATGAACCCACAGTGTCCGTTTAACAATTGTTTTGTATTTATATTGAAATAGTTTCTTATTGATCGACGAAGCAGCAGGTAAACAATCAGAAACTATAAGATCAAATGTTAGGAGGACGAAAGATAACTTCATTATAAATGAATAAATCATTTAATTATCGAATTATCAACTTCTATATATTTAATTATGGATTAATTTATTTCAGCATTTATTTATTTCTGTATTTATTTATACAGGTAAATAAATAAATGCATCCATAAATATATAAAGACAGGATTAAATAAATAAACAAGTAAATAAAATAATAAATAAATACAGGAATTAATGAATACATGAACAAAAGACTAAATGCTGAAATAAATAATAAAATACATCAATAAATATATAATTAATATTAATAATTAAATTCCTAAATTATATTTTTAAAGTTTGTCTGTATTTACGTCAACATTAATTCTTTCTTTTATATGATATTTTTATTTCTGTATTTATTTCTTTTATTTTTGTATTTATTCAGATATTTATTCTTGTACTTAGTAAGATATGCATTCTTTTATTTATTCATTTTATTCCTGTATTTGAACATTTATTTATTTATTCACTTTTCACCTGTATTATTACACTATTGTATATATTTTAATGTACATATTTCTACATATTAATTGTTGTTATATATTGTATTATATACAGTATATATATATAATCTTTTTTTTATTATTCTTTTTTCCATGTTCTGCAGGTAACCTGTAAATACTCGTTTCACTTCCCTTCATGTCTCTGGGGCGGTGAGCGGCTCGGCAGTAAAGCGCTGCCCGGGCACGTAAACTGAAGAGGGGCGTTGCTGGAGAACCACAACAAGCCGACAGTCTGAAACTAAATCTGAACAAAAGTTTAAATCATAAAAAAAAAGATGAAACTGAAAGTTTTAATCTTGAACTTTGAAAAATACAATAATATATTTGCATAACATTTCTTTCAGGTTGAATATTATTTTGTTCTAATAATAATAATAATAATACATTTTATTTATAAGCGCACTTTTCATTTGTGCTTTTCATTTGTTTCAAAACAAGTGCTACAGAGTAAAAACGATGAGCAAAATATACATTTAAAAAATCTAATAAAAACATTTGATAGACAGACAAGACAACATTACTACTACTAGGTCGTCCTCAGACGGGCTCTCCATCGGTGCTTCCAGTCATCCCGATCCTCCGTGCATCTGGCTAGCTCGCCAGTATTTTCTGCTCCCGCATCTTTCCTGAATACATCCACGTATGTTATTGCGGGACACCCTCGTGATCGGTGCCCGTGTGTTGGCAGTTTGCTGGCTGGCAGCTCTTGGCGTCTCTGGCAGTGACCTGCCAGCCTCATTCTCCTGACCGCTGTTTTCTCACCCACCCTTAGCGCCCCCCCATACAAGTGCGTGTTGGTGACATGCTCATCCCTGTTGATGCCAAGTACCGCATGCAGCATTCTCGTGTAGCACCCATCTAGGGATTTCTGCAGGGTGGGCTTCAGGGTCCAGCATTCACTGCCATACAGGAGAACAGACTCCACTGTTGCATGGAAGAAGCTGAGTTTCACTTGTCGGGGGAGGTTGGAGTTCCACACACAGGTCATGCCGTTCAGGGCCCTCCATGCAAGCACCTTCCTCACTTTAAGGTCTTGCTCGGACGAGTTGACCCACGAGCCCAGGTATTTGAAATCATTGACTTCCTTTAGAGCAGTTCCTGTTGTTTTTAGAGGTTAATGGTCCGGGGGGGTGTTATATATTATTAACTCAGTGTTCTTGGCATTTAGCTGAAGGCCAACCTTGGCACACTCTGTCTCCACTCTGCCCAGGAGTTCCTGTGCTTGCTCTACGCGGTCAGAGAGCAGACTGATGTAATCCGCATAGTCCAGGTCCGTTAGGACTAGAGCGGGGTGTCGTCTCGACCTACTAGGTGTTATTGTGAGGCCGATTTCTAGCTCCCGTCCAATGATGGCCTTCCTGAGCGCATAGTCTAGGACTATGATGAAGAGGAAGGGGGCAAGGGTGTCCCCTTGCAGCACTCCAGCCAGGATGTCAAACTGTTCACTGTTGCCATCTGGGGTTACCACCTTTCCTCTTGCACCCTTGTACATGGTCCCTATGGCCTGGAGTAAATTGGAAGGGACACCGTAGGCCTTGAGTATCTTCATCATCACGCCTCTGTGTATCGAGTCAAATGTCTTTTTGAAATCGATGAAGCACAGTACCGCTGCCAAGATCTGGGTCACAGTGGTCCTCTTCTCTCGGAAACCGTTTTTGTTCTCTCTCAGGTGGGGGTCGATGGTGTTCCGTATCCAGTTCAGTATCATGCGGTTGTACATTTTTGCAATGACACAAGTCAGACTTATGCCACGGTAGTTGTCTGGCTTCGAGAGATCTCCGGACTTAGGCACTGGGATGATGTTAGAGAGAGACCACATATCAGGCTGGCTGTTTGTCATTAGGGCGCGGTTGCAGAACTCCAGGATGATGTCGTCAAGATCACAGTGAGGACAGCGAGATTCGTGAGGACGACAGGTATCACTTCCTCAGGTCCATCCACTGTCAGGTGTGTTCCCAGGAGATTTCGGAAGTGAGTGAACCAGGAGGTCACCCTCTCTTCTGGGCTGTCACCCGCCACCTGTCCCTCCTTCAACCTTTTCCTCCTACTCATCTCATTGATGACCCTCCATGCCTCCCCGTACTGCTGTTCACCATGCGCTGCCTCCACTCTCTGCACCTTCTCCATCAGCTCCTCCCACCTGATATTATCGTAGGTATCGGAAAGAAGCTGTTTGGCCATATTCAATACCATGCAATTCTCTGCAGTCGGCTCGTGCCCAAAGCCTCGGTGTGCTTCCTCCACTCCCTCACGCGCCACCATGACCTCCGGATGCCTGGACCTCTGGGATACTCCATTCCTCTCCATCACTGGAACACACATACTGGTCACCTCCACGTTCGCAGCAACGAACTGCCTGTACTTGGCATTAGGCTCCTCCTCCTCGCCCAGCAGCTGGAAGTGATTCCTCACCTCCACTGCGTACCTGGTTTGAAGGCCAGGGCTGGCCGAGAATGCCTTCCAGTCATACCTGGTATAAATCAACGTTGACTGTTTTCACACGTCTGTTTCAGCTGCGTCTCAGTCCACTCACGTGTGTGACGAGAGGATTGGGTTGACAGAATTGTGTGATGGACGCTGACTTTTTGCTCATTATACTTCCTGGTTCACGATTACATACATGTAGTTTAAATGATATAAACTAACCGCTTCCCGACCCCGGAGAGGCGGTAGAACGATGGATGGATGAACTAACAGTATGCTAACCATATCATATCTGTGGGACTCACCTTGGTGAGGGCGGTGGCGTGGGCTGCCCCCCTGGTTGTGCGCGCTGGTGGCCTGTATGTACAGGGTACTCGTTGTCTATGAGAGGCCACGCCCCCGGCATCGGCACAAGTCTGGAAGTCGTCGTTAAAGGTCCGACCGTGCGTGTCTCCGAACACGCTGCAGTGCAGGTACTCCGGCGTCCGGCCCTCCCTGGTGAACAGGCTTCTCTCGTAGAGGCAGGCGTCCCCCGACAGCGTGCCCTGAGGCAGGGGCCGCGGCTGGGCAGTGGGCCCCGCCCGCGGGCAGCGGTGCTGAATGAGCAGGGGTCCTCGATGCCCTGGACCGCAGAGTGGTACGCCAGGTCGCCGCGGCACGCTCGCGCCATCCGCTTAGTGCACATGGCGTAGGAGCGCAGGGCGCTGCAGTAACCAGCGGTTCACGGCCTCCCGGCTGAAGCTGTGCCGCCTCCTGCTGCTCCGCCGCTGCTGCTCAGGTCCAAGGTCGCCGCCACAAAGTCCGAGTTGCCATCTCAAGATCTGACAGGAAGCTGCACCTGTGGCGAGGAAAGTGTTTATTAGAACAGGGAAGCTGCAGAATATTTTCAGTCTCTTAGTTAATCAGGGTGTGTTTTGGGCGTAACATGAATCAGAGAATCCTGTTCAGTAAAAGCAGCAGCCACTTACACATCGACATGTGAAGCTTCCTGTTGGGGAGCAGATCTCTACATCACTGGTCCACAACCCTTCTGTCATTAAGTAAACTGAGTCACATGTTTTATGGATATTTTAATATTATGTTCAATGCAGAACTGATAAACTGAACAAATAACACAAATAGTGACGCAGTAACTGCAGGAAGTTCAACGAGAGATGAAGGCTAACTGCGTATTAAAGTTGTCTTACACCTCCTAAAATCAAGAAGGCCTTACAAACCCCCCCCCCTAATATATACTAAATATAGTCTTTGTCCACAAATAAACAGAAGACAACGTCAGACGTTGGTACCGTCAGAGAGACCAGCTGGACCAGCAGGGTCAGGGGGATACAGTGTTTCCATGGCAACGCCACGGCCTGAGGCTCCATCACCTGGACTCACCTGAAGACAGACGTCACAAAATGCTGTTAACAAGTTTAATGCTTGCATTTTAATATCTGTACCACCTTGTACAATAAAGTTCTTTGAGTTGAATTTCAGGCTGTTTTTCTTTTCTTCTTGTTTACGTATGATATGTTTATATTATTGGCTAATTTCTGCAGGATATTCAATAATTTGTGATTGTGATTGAACTTTTCTTGTCACATTAAGGGGTTAATGGATGTATAGATGTTTGTTGTCATTTTTAATATTCGTACAATGCTTTAGCAGAACTGTATGTCGTGATGGTCGTGTCAGTAAAGAATTGGAATTTGAGAGCGAGGGAGTTAACAGTGAAGAAATGCTCCTGTTTCTTTGTTATTCTGAATATTTCCTGCTGTGACACAGAGCATCGTGATGGTAAACTGGTCCCACTTCATCTTTCTCTCTAACACTGATTTATTCTTCATATTGATTACTGACATCATCAAACAGCTCATGAGGGTGCAGTTAACAATCTGACTTCAAATAGTACAAATTAGTCACTACAACAATTACATTTTTCTAGTGTAATAATTACATTGATTCTATTGTAATAATTACATTGATTCTAGTGTAATAATTACATTGATTCTAGTGTAATAATAACATTGATTCTAGTGTAATAATTACATTGATTCTAGTGTAATAATTACATATATTCTATTGTAATAATTACATATATTCTAGTGTAATAATTACATTGATTCTAGTGTAATAATTACATTGATTCTACTGTAATAATTACATATATTCTAGTGTAATAATTACATATATTCTAGTGTAATAATTACATTTATTCTACTGTAATAATTACATTTATTCTACTGTAATAATTACATATATTCTACAGTAATAATTACATTGATTCTACTGTAATAATTACATATATTCTACTGTAATAATTACATTGATTCTACTGTAATAATTACATATATTCTAGTGTAATAATTACATATATTCTACTGTAATAATTACATTTGTTCTACTGTAATAATTACATTGATTCTAGTGTAATAATTACATATATTCTTCTGTAATAATTACATTTGTTCTACTGTAATAATTACATTGATTCTAGTGTAATAATTACATATATTCTACTGTAATAATTACATATATTCTACTGTAATAATTACATTGATTCTACTGTAATAATTACATATATGCTCCTGTAATAATTACATATATGCTCCTGTAATAATTACATATATTCTACTATAATAATTATATTGACTACTGTAATAATTACATATATTCTACTGTAATAATTATAATATATTCTACTGTAATAATTACATTTGTTCTACTGTAATAATTACATATATTCTAGTGTAATAATTACATATATTCTAGTGTAATAATTACATATATTATACTGTAATAATTACATTCTACTGTAAATTACATTGATTCTAGTGTAATAATTACATATATTCTACTGTAATAATTACATATATTCTACTGTAATAATTACATTTCTTCTACTGTAATAATTACATATATTCTAGTGCAAT
Source organism: Cottoperca gobio (assembly GCF_900634415.1). NCBI lineage: Eukaryota > Metazoa > Chordata > Actinopteri > Perciformes > Bovichtidae > Cottoperca > Cottoperca gobio. The sequence goes on along the minus strand of NW_021166950.1, from coordinate 52,857 downwards.
AATTACATTTCTTCTACTGTAATAATTACATTAATTCTACTGTAATAATTATATATATTCTACTGTAATAATTACATATATTCTAGTGTAATAATTACATATATTCTAGTGTAATAATTACATATATTCTACTGTAATAATTACATATATTCTAGTGTAATAATTACATATATTCTACTGTAATAATTACATTCATTCTACTGTAATAATTACATTTGCGGATATTCTACTGTAATAATTACATTCATTCTACTGTAATAATTATATTATTCTACTGTAATAATTACATATATTCTACTGTAATAATTACATTTGTTCTACTGTAATAATTACATATATTCTAGTGTAATAATTACATATATTCTAGTGTAATAATTACATATATTCTACTGTAATAATTACATATATTCTACTGTAATAATTACATTCATTCTACTGTAATAATTACATATATTCTACTGTAATAATTACATTTGTTCTACTGTAATAATTACATTGATTCTAGTGTAATAATTTCATAGATTCTACTGTAATAATTACATTGATTCTACTGTAATAATTATATATATTCTACTGTAATAATTACATATATTCTACTGTAATAATTACATTGATTCTAGTGTAATAATTATATATATTCTACTGTAATAATTACATTTGTTCTACTGTAATAATTACATATATTCTAGTGTAATAATTACATATATTCTAGTGTAATAATTACATATATTCTACTGTAATAATTACATATATTCTACTGTAATAATTACATTCATTCTACTGTAATAATATATATTCTACTGTAATAATTACATATATTCTAGTGTAATAATTACATATATTCTACTGTAATAATTACATATATTCTACTGTAATATTTACATATATTCTACTGTAATAATTACATTGATTCTACTGTAATAATTACATATATTCTAGTGTAATAATTACATATTTCTACTGTAATAATTACATTTGTTCTACTGTAATAATTACATTGATTCTAGTGTAATAATTACATATATCTTCTGTAATAATTACATTTGTTCTACTGTAATAATTACATTGATTCTAGTGTAATAATTACATATATTCTACTGTAATAATTACATATATTCTACTGTAATAATTACATTGATTCTACTGTAATAATTACATATATGCTCCTGTAATAATTACATATATGCTCCTGTAATAATTACATATATTCTACTATAATAATTATATTGACTACTGTAATAATTCATATATTCTACTGTAATAATTATAATATATTCTACTGTAATAATTACATATATTCTAGTGTAATAATTACATATATTATACTGTAATAATTACATTTGTTCTACTGTAATAATTACATTGATTCTAGTGTAATAATTACATATATTCTACTGTAATAATTACATATATTCTACTGTAATAATTACATTTCTTCTACTGTAATAATTACATATATTCTAGTGCAATAATTACATTTCTTCTACTGTAATAATTACATTAATTCTACTGTAATAATTATATATATTCTACTGTAATAATTACATATATTCTAGTGTAATAATTACATATATTCTAGTGTAATAATTACATATATTCTACTGTAATAATTACATATATTCTAGTGTATAATTACATATATTCTACTGTAATAATTACATTCATTCTACTGTAATAATTACATATATTCTACTGTAATAATTACATTGATTCTACTGTAATAATTATATATATTCTACTGTAATAATTACATATATTCTACTGTAATAATTACATTGTTCTACTGTAATAATTACATATATTCTAGTGTAATAATTACATATATTCTAGTGTAATAATTACATATATTCTACTGTAATAATTACATATATTCTACTGTAATAATTACATTCATTCTACTGTAATAATTACATATATTCTACTGTAATAATTACATTTATTCTACTGTAATAATTACATTGATTCTAGTGTAATAATTTCATAGATTCTACTGTAATAATTACATTGATTCTACTGTAATAATTATATATATTCTACTGTAATAATTACATATATTCTACTGTAATAATTACATTGATTCTAGTGTAATAATTATATATATTCTACTGTAATAATTACATTTGTTCTACTGTAATAATTACATATATTCTAGTTAATAATTACATATATTCTAGTGTAATAATTACATATATTCTACTGTATAATACATATATTCTACTGTAATAATTACATTCATTCTACTGTAATAATTATATATATTCTACTGTAATAATTACATATATTCTAGTGTAATAATTACATATATTCTACTGTAATAATTACATATATTCTACTGTATATTTACATATATTCTACTGTAATAATTATATATTCTACTGTAATAATTACATTTGTTCTACTGTAATAATTACATATTTCTAGTGTAATAATTACATATATTCTAGTGTAATAATTACATATATTCGACTGTAATAATTACATATATCTACTGTAATAATTACATTCATTCTACTGTAATAATTATATATATTCTACTGTAATAATTACATATATTCTAGTGTAATAATTATATACATTCTACTGTAATAATTACATTTGTTCTACTGTAATAATTACATATATTCTAGTGTAATAATTACATATATTCTAGTGTAATAATTACATATATTCTACTGTAATATTACATTGATTCTACTGTAATAATTACATTGATTCTACTGTAATAATTACATATATGCTCCTGTAATATTACATATATGCTCCTGTAATAATTACATATATTCTACTATAATAATTATATTGACTACTGTAATAATTAACATATATTCTACTGTAATAATTACATTTGTTCTACTGTAATAATTACATATATTCTAGTGTAATAATTACATATATTCTAGTGTAATATTACATATATTATACTGTAATAATTACATTTGTTCTACTGTAATAATTACATTGATTCTAGTGTAATAATTACATATATTCTACTGTAATAATTACATATATTCTACTGTAATAAATTACATTTCTTCTACTGTAATAATTACATATATTCTAGTGCAATATACATTTCTTCTACTGTAATAATTACATTAATTCTACTGTAATAATTATATATATTCTACTGTAATAATTACATATATTCTAGTGTAATAATTACATATATTCTAGTGTAATAATTACATATATTCTACTGTAATAATTACATATATTCTAGTGTAATAATTACATATATTCTACTGTAATAATTACATTCATTCTACTGTAATATTACATATATTCTACTGTAATAATTACATTGATTCTACTGTAATAATTATATATATTCTACTGTAATAATTACATATATTCTACTGTATAAGTTACATTGATTCTAGTGTAATAATTATATATATTCTACTGTAATAATTACATTTGTTCTACTGTAATAATTACATATATTCTAGTGTAATAATTACATATATTCTAGTGTAATAATTACATATATTCTACTGTAATAATTACATATATTCTACTGTAATAATTACATTCATTCTACTGTAATAATTACATATATTCTACTGTAATAATTACATTTGTTCTAACTGTAATAATTACATTGATTCTAGTGTAATAATTCATAGTTCTACTGTAATAATTACATTGATTCTAGTGTAATAATTATATATATTCTACTGTAATAATTACATCTGTTCTACTGTAATAATTACATTGATTCTAGTGTATTAATTATATATATTCTACTGTAATAATTACATTTGTTCTACTGTAATAATTACATATATTCTAGTGTAATAATTACATATATTCTAGTGTAATAATTACATATATTCTACTGTAATAATTACATTCATTCTACTGTAATAATTATATATTCTACTGTAATAATTACATATATTCTAGTGTAATAATTACATATATTCTACTGTAATAATTACATATATTCTACTGTAATATTTACATATATTCTAGTGTAATAATTACATTGATTCTACTGTAATAATTACATTGATTCTACTGTAATAATTACATTTGTTCTACTGTAATAATTACATATATTCTAGTGTAATAATTACATATATTCTAGTGTAATAATTACATATATTCTACTGTAATAATTACATATATTCTACTGTAATAATTACATTCATTCTACTGTAATAATTACATATATTCTACTGTAATAATTACATTCATTCTAACTGTAATAATTACATATATTCTACTGTAATAATTACATTGATTCTACTGTAATAATTATATATATTCTACTGTAATAATTACATATATTCTACTGTAATAATTACATTGATTCTACTGTAATAGTTACATTGATTCTAACTGTAATAAATTACATATGTTCTATTGTAATAATTACATTTATTCTACTGTAATAATTACATTTGTTCTACTGTAATAATTACATATATTCTACTGTAATAATTACATATATTCTAGTGTAATAATTACATTAATTCTACTGTAATAATTACATTGATTCTACTGTAATAATTATATATATTCTACTGTAATAATTACATATATTCTACTGTAATAATTACATTGATTCTACTGTAATAATTATATATATTCTACTGTAATAATTACATATATTCTACTGTAATAATTACATTGATTCTAGTGTAATAATTATATATATTGTACTGTATAATTACATTTGTTCTACTGTAATAATTACATATATTCTAGTGTAATAATTACATATATTCTAGTGTAATAACTACATATATTCTACTGTAATAATTACATATATTCTACTGTAATAATTACATATATTCTAGTGTAATAATTACATATATTCTACTGTAATAATTACATATATTCTACTGTAATAATTACATATATTCTAGTATAATAATTACATATATTCTACTGTAATAATTACATATATTCTAGTGTAATAATTACATATATTCTAGTGTAATAATTACATTAATTCTACTGTAATAATTACATTGATTCTACTGTAATAATTACATTTGTTCTACTGTAATAATTACATATATTCTAGTGTAATAATTACATATATTCTACTGTAATAATTACATATATTCTACTGTAATAATTACATTCATTCTACTGTAATAATTACATATATTCTACTGTAATAATTACATTTGTTCTACTGTAATAATTACATTGATTCTAGTGTAATAATTTCATAGATTCTACTGTAATAATTACATAGATTCTACTGTATAATTACATATATTCTAATGTAATAATTACATATATTCTACTGTAATAATTACATTCATTCTACTGTAATAATTACATATATTCTACGGTAATAATTACATTGATTCTACTGTAATAATTACATTGATTCTACTGTAATAATTACATTGATTCTAGTGTAATAATTACATATGTTCTAGTGTAATAATTACATTGATTCTACTGTAATAATTACATTGATTCTACTGTAATAATTATATATATTCTACTGTAATAATTACATATATTCTACTGTAATAATTACATTGATTCTAGTGTAATAATTACATATATTCTAATGTAATAATTACATATGTTCTAGTGTAATAATTACATTGATTCTACTGTAATAATTACATTGATTCTACTGTAATAATTATATATATTCTACTGTAATAATTACATATATTCTACTGTAATAATTACATTGATTCTACTGTAATAATTACATATATTCTACTGTAATAATTACATTGATTCTACTGTAATAATTACATATATTCTAGTGTAATAATTACATATATTCTTCTGTAATAATTACATATATTCTACTGTAATAATTACATATATTCTAGTGTAATAATTACATATATTCTACTGTAATAATTACATATATTCTACAGTAATAATTACATTGATTCTACTGTAATAATTACATATATTCTAGTGTAATAATTACATATATTCTACTGTAATAATTACATTCATTCTACTGTAATAATTACATATATTCTACGGTAATAATTACATTGATTATAGTGTATTAATTATATATATTCTACTGTAATAATTACATTGATTCTAGTGTAATAATTATATATATTCTACTGTAATAATTACATCTGTTTCTACTGTAATAATTACATATATTCTAGTGTAATAATTACATATATTCTACTGTAATAATTACATATATTCTACTGTAATAATTACATTCATTCTACTGTAATAATTACATATATTCTACGGTAATAATTACATTGATTCTACTGTAATAATTACATTGATTCTAGTGTAATAATTTCATAGATTCTACTGTAATAATTACATAGATTCTACTGTAATAATTACATATATTCTAATGTAATAATTACATATATTCTACTGTAATAATTACATTCATTCTACTGTAATAATTACATATATTCTACGGTAATAATTACATTGATTCTACTGTAATAATTACATTGATTCTACTGTAATAATTACATTGATTCTAGTGTAATAATTACATATGTTCTAGTGTAATAATTACATTGATTCTACTGTAATAATTACATTGATTCTACTGTAATAATTATATATATTCTACTGTAATAATTACATATATTCTACTGTAATAATTACATTGATTCTAGTGTAATAATTACATATATTCTAATGTAATAATTACATATGTTCTAGTGTAATAATTACATTGATTCTACTGTAATAATTACATTGATTCTACTGTAATAATTATATATATTCTACTGTAATAATTACATATATTCTACTGTAATAATTACATTGATTCTACTGTAATATTACATATATTCTACTGTAATAATTACATTGATTCTACTGTAATAATTACATATATTCTAGTGTAATAATTACATATATTCTTCTGTAATAATTACATATATTCTACTGTAATAATTACATATATTCTAGTGTAATAATTACATATATTCTACTGTAATAATTACATATATTCTACAGTAATAATTACATTGATTCTACTGTAATAATTACATATATTCTAGTGTAATAATTACATATATTCTACTGTAATAATTACATTCATTCTACTGTAATAATTACATATATTCTACGGTAATAATTACATTGATTATAGTGTATTAATTATATATATTCTACTGTAATAATTACATTGATTCTAGTGTAATAATTATATATATTCTAGTGTAATAATTACATCTGTTCTACTGTAATAATTACATATATTCTAGTGTAATAATTACATATATTCTACTGTAATAATTACATATATTCTACTGTAATAATTACATATATTCTAGTGTAATAATTACATATATTCTACTGTAATAGTTACATTGATTCTACTGTAATAATTACATATGTTCTATTGTAATAATTACATTTATTCTACTGTATAATTACATTTGTTCTAACTGTAATAATTACATATATTCTACTGTAATAATTACATATATTCTAGTGTAATAATTACATTAATTCTACTGTAATATTACATTGATTCTACTGTAATAATTATATATATTCTACTGTAATAATTACATATATTCTACTGTAATAATTACATTGATTCTACTGTAATAATTATATATTCTACTGTAATAATTACATATATTCTACTGTAATAATTACATTGATTCTAGTGTAATAATTATATATATTGTACTGTAATAATTACATTGTTCTACTGTAATAATTACATATATTCTAGTGTAATAATTACATATATTCTAGTGTAATAATTACATATATTCTACTGTAATAATTACATATATTCTACTGTAATAATTACATATATTCTAGTGTAATAATTACATATATTCTACTGTAATAATTACATATATTCTACTGTAATATTACATATATTCTAGTGTAATAATTACAAATTCTACT
>NW_021166950.1:25000-40000 GCF_900634415.1 Cottoperca gobio | reverse complement strand
ATACTAATAGTGTATAATAAAAACATTATTACTAATAATATCTATAACACACAACAAGATTGTATTCAAAGACTTCAAGGCTGCACTTCCTCCTTCAAACACTAGATGTCCCACAAATATCTCACAGTTCAAAACTTTACATTTCAGCTTTAATATTAAACTTTCACATTTAAATTTGCAAAGTAAAACCATGTGTGTGTATTTATACTGCTTTGAATTTAACTTATGTACGTGTACGTGTTGTGACTTCAGTGCAACAGAAACTACTTATTATTGTTACCGTTTTAATATTGTATATTTATTATACGGCTCTTGCTGCATTAAGAGTCTCAGCTCTAGTTTGAAATAGTTTTGGATTATAACTACACATGTTTACTTAAATACTGTATGTTTGTATAGTTTTGAGGTACTTGTACTTTCCTTGAGTATTTATATTTCTACTTTATACTGCATTACAATTCAGAGGAAATATTTGACGTTCTATTTTACTTATCTGATTCAGATTATTAATAGTAAATATAAATGATATATTGTTACAGATTAAAGTCATTAAAAATTAGCTCCTCCTTTAGCAGCTGCAACATTAACATGATGAACACATAATTATAATATTATATATTAATATATATTATAAATATAATATAAAATGTATTATTACTTATAATATTATTTCTACTACAATCATAATATATATTCTTTAATAATATATATTATTATAATACAATAATAAATATATTATTATAATACAATCATAAATATATATATAATAATATATATTATTATAATACAATATATTATTATTATACTATATTATTCATTCATCTACAATACCTCTCTATTATTCTAATCTATCTTCTTGTCTTCTCCTCATATCTATCTTAATCCTACTCTTATTATCCTCCTATCATTATTCTTACTTCCAACTTCTCCTCCTTCTTATTATCTTCTTTATATCTCTCTTTTGTCTTCTCTCCTCCTTATCTCCTACTCTTTTCTTGTACTATATATATTATTGTCTTATACTCTCCTCTCTTCTTATTGTCTTATCTAATCTCTCTTTTCTCATCCCTCCTCCTCTATCTTCTTCTCCTCCCCTCCTCTCTCGTCTTTTCTCCTCTCTCTCTTCTCTTCTCTCTCTTCTTGTCTTCTCTCCTCTCTCTTCTTCTCTTCCTCTCTCTTCTTCTCCTCCTCTCCTTTTCTCTTCCTCTCTCTTCTTCTCCTCCTCTCTCTTCTGTCTTCTCCTCTCTCTCTCTTTCCTCCCCTACTCCTCTCTTCTTTCTCCTCCTCTCTCTTCTTCTCCTCCCCTTCCTCTCTCTTCTTCTCCTCTCTCTTCTTCTCCTTCTCTCTCGTCTTCTCTTCCTCTTCTTGTCCTCCTCTCTCTTCTTGTCTTCTCCTCCTCTCTCTTCTTCTCTTCCTCTCTCTTCTTGTCTTCTCCTCCTCTCTCTTCTTCTCTTCCTCTCTCTTCTTCTCCTCCTCTCTCTTCTTGTCTTCTCCTCCTCTCTCTTCTTCTCCTCCCCTCCTCCTCTCTCTTCTTCTCCTCCTCTCTCTTCTTCTCCTCCCCTCCTCTCTCTTCTTCTCCTCTCTCTTCTTCTCCTCCCCTCCTCCTCTCTCTTCTTGTCTTCTCCTCCTCTCTCTTCTTCTCCTCCCCTCCTCCTCTCTCTTCTCCTCCTCCTCTCTCTTCTTCTCCTCCCCTCCTCTCTCTTCTTCTCCTCCTCTCTCTTCTTCTCCTCCCCTCCTCCTCTCTCTTCTTCTTGTCTTCTCCTCCTCTCTCTTCTTGTCTTCTCCTCCTCTCTCTTCTTCTCTTCCTCTCTCTTCTTGTCCTCCTCTCTCTTCTTGTCTTCTCCTCCTCTCTCTTCTTCTTGTCTTCTCCTCCTCTCTCTTCTTCTCCTCCCCTCCTCCTCTCTCTTCTTCTCCTCCTCTCTCTTCTTCTCCTCCCCTCCTCCTCTCTCTTCTTCTTGTCTTCTCCTCCTCTCTCTTCTTGTCTTCTCCTCCTCTCTCTTCTTCTCTTCCTCTCTCTTCTTCTCCTCCTCTCTCTTCTTCTCCTCCTCCTCTCTCTTCTTCTTGTCTCCTCCTCCTCTCTCTTCTTGTCTTCTCCTCTCTCTCTCTTCTCTTCCTCTCTCTTCTTCTCCTCCTCTCTCTTCTTCTCCTCCTCTCTCTTCTTGTCTTCTCCTCCTCTCTCTTCTTCTCCTCCTCTCTCTTCTTCTCCTCCCCTCCTCTCTCTTCTTCTTGTCTTCTCCTCCTCTCTCTTCTTCTCCTCCTCTCTCTTCTTCTCTTCCTCTCTCTTCTTCTCTTCCTCTCTCTTCTTGTCTTCTCCTCCTCTCTTCTTCTCCTCCTCTCTCTTCTTCTCTTCCTCTCTCTTCTTCTCCTCCTCTCTCTTCTTGTCTTCTCCTCCTCTCTCTTCTTCTCCTCCCCTCCTCCTCTCTCTTCTTCTCCTCCTCTCTCTTCTTCTCCTCCCCTCCTCTCTTCTTCTCCTCCTCTCTCTTCTTCTCCTCCCTCTCCTCTCTCTTCTTCTTGTCTTCTCCTCCTCTCTCTTCTTGTCTTCTCCTCCTCTCTCTTCTTCTCTTCCTCTCTCTTCTTCTCCTCCTCTCTCTTCTTCTCCTCCTCTCTCTTCTTCTCTTCCTCTCTCTTCTTGTCCTCTCTCTTCTTGTCTTCTCCTCCTCTCTCTTCTTCTTGTCTTCTCCTCCTCTCTCTTCTTGTCTTCTCCTCCTCTCTCTTCTTCTCCTCCCCTCCTCCTCTCTCTTCTTGTCTTCTCCTCCTCTCTCTTCTTCTCTTCCTCTCTCTTCTTCTCCTCCTCTCTCTTCTTGTCTTCTCCTCCTCTCTCTTCTTCTCTTCCTCTCTCTTCTTCTCCTCCTCTCTCTTCTTCTCCTCCTCTCTCTTCTTGTCTTCTCCTCCTCTCTCTTCTTCTCTTCTTCTCCTCCTCTCTCTTCTTCTCCTCCCCTCCTCTCTCTTCTTCTCCTCCTCTCTCTTCTTCTTGTCTTCTCCTCCTCTCTTTCTTCTTCTCCTCCCCTCCTCCTCTCTCTTCTTCTCCTCCCTCCTCCTCATCTCTTCTTCTTGTCTTATCCTCCTCTCTCTTCTTCTTGTCTTCTCTCCTCTCTCTTCTTCTCCTCCCCTCCTCTCTCTTCTTCTCCTCCCCTCCTCCTCTCTCTCTTCCTCTGCAGCCTGCGGCCCTTTTGGTCTTTTACTTCTGTTTTGTTGCTGCTCCTTTCCTCCTTTTTACTTACCTGCTTCAGTTCTCCTTGCTTTTACCATTACCCCATTTACTGCTGCTTAATCGTTTTATACTCACAAGTTCCCTGTCTTTCAAATCCCATGACCATGCTAGTTTATTTAAAAAGTAAAAATATTAAATTGCTCACTTGTAGTTTTCTTTCTGCTGCAGGTTTAGCTGGGGCCCTTTAAGAGTGCAGCGGCCCCGCACGCCTCACTGAGCATCAGCCTTTGTTAGGCTTTAGGATGGGGGGGGTGGGGGGGCAGTAGTCTGACGGACGGGGAGCCTCCAGCGAACAGAAACAACACGATGGCGCAGAGAGGAGCTTCTGCAGAGCGGTGAGTTTAACTTTCACTCAACTTTCATGTCTTTCATTTCAGAGAAACTGTAAAAAACATTTATCAGAGAGAACCTGAATGCACCGCTTCGTGTTGGTGAAGATAAATCTGTGAAAGTTATAATGAAGCAGCCAGAAGAGCTTTTACCTGATCACTGCCCAGCACCCTGATGTGCTGCAAACATGTTATATTAAGAGGAAAGAACAATACAAGGAAGTCAACAACTTCAACAAAGACGCTTATTTTATCTCTAAATATTCTGCAGTCTCAGATGCCTCGCCTATTACGTCATCCAAAGCTTCCCCCCACTTCAAAACCCATTCAGGCGCCCTTGCAGACTTGACTACTGATGGTCCACCGGGGCGTTTTGGAGCTTGATGGGCGAGATACGAGGCTCCTGATTGGACGAGCACTTTCACTGTCGGCTGCCCCCGGGTTTCAAACAACCACCACGGCGGCTCGTTTGTAAACCTTTTTCGCAAAAATAGTTCACCGATATGTGTTGCTGAAAACATTTGAGGAGAAACAGGAAGCTGCAGAATCTGTCTTCCTTTTAGCGCGACATCAGTTAGTTTAAAAACGTTGTCGGGAGTTTCCAGCGGCGGCGTGTCGCGCTGGACGCCCTTGATGTGCATAAAGTAACCAAACCCTCAACTTTACGCAAAATAGGAGCAACGTGACGCCCCATCTCTCAAAGTGTACCACTCCCAGAATGCATTGCACGGCAGGATCCTGTGAATAGTAGCGCCAGAGTTCAGGTTGTTGAACAGTGGAACTCTGTGTGTGTGTGTGTGTGTGTGAGTTTCCTCCCGGGGGCGGGCAGGCCCGGGATGCGGTGCATTGTTGTCACGTCTCCCCTCCAATATTGCACTCGTCCCGGCCTCCCCGGCCCAGGGGTCACGACCCCCCCCTCCAGACTGCAGCAGAGACGCAGCGCTGGAGCTCAGAGAAGAGGTAGCTGGTACTTATTAAACTACTTTGGGATGTAATGTGATGAATCATTCATGTTCCCGTCAGGATAAGAAAGGTTACACTCCGACACGTCTGTAAATTCTGATTCATTTCATAATTATTTCCTGAGAAGTTTCCTGGAAAGAAACATAATAATTATAATTACAGCTCAAATAGAGTGCATTCTAAATAATATATACATCAATATATTATATATAAACATGGAGCAGCTCTGACTTTCAGTCAGAAGATAACAGCTGATCGTGCAAAGCACAGAAAAACAATTCAGCATGTTTCAGGGATAAAGTTTCCAATCATAAATAATCTGACCTTTGACACCCACATCAAACATCTGTGCAAGACCTCCTTCTACCACCTCAGGAACATTGCAGAGCTCCGCCCCACACTCTCCCTGTCAGATGCTGAACAACTCGTCCACGCCTTTGTCTCCTCGAGGTTGGACTACTGCAACGCTCTCCTCATCGGGACTCCAAGCGGGAGCCTTCAGAAGCTCCAATAAATCCAGAACAGCGCCGCTAGGATCCTGATGAGGGTGCGACAATATAACCACATCACACCCATTCTCCACTCCCCTCACTGGCTTCCTGTCGCATTCAGGATCGAATACAAAATCTCACTCATCAGTGCATACATGGAAATGCTCCTCCGTATCTCAAGGAACTCCTCCCCCAACAAACCTCCACACGCAACCTCCGCTCCTCCAAAGAAACTTTGCTCCACCCCCCCAGGACCAAGCTCCGCACCAGGGGCGATCGTCTGTTGTTGTTGTTGTTGTTGTTGTTGTTGTTGTCCTGCATTTTAGCGCCTTGAGATTGCTTTTAGCTTTGAAAGGCACTTTATAAATACAATTTATTATTATTATTATTATTAAATGATGATTAGATATTTACTAAAGTTGAAATCATCTTACAGTCAATAATAAACTCAACTAGACTAATTGTCCTGTAATTATTAATGCAATTAATACCAAACTAAATGATTCTTGTAGTAAAACAAAGGTGCCACTTTTCAAAGTGTCACTAAATACGTGCAGAAGAAGAGGCGGTTGCATGCTAACACGCTAAGCTAACATGTTAGCATGTCCCTGAAGGCCACAGCAGTGGAGTTTTTAGCGTGAAAATCATGAGAAACAAAACCATCGTTTTAGGAAAAGTCACGGACGGGAGTTTATTTCCACAAAGATATGTACATTTAAAAACACACGGAAACATTTAAAGGAATATTCCACTTCTCCTCCGAACCAAAGCCATCTCTACCAGTGGACGGGGTTATGCTCGTTTAAAGTGGTACATTTATCAGAAAATACATGACTGACTTTCTCAGAGAAAGCCCCCCCCCCCGGCTCTGTAATTGTATGTTATGACCTACGATGGGCCGAATACGCCGTCACAGTGTGCGTAAATGTGTGTGATGAAAAGACAAAGGAAACAATATTTAAAGGGCCAGACGGCGTGCAGACTGTTTGCATGTGTTGCTCTGGAGCGTCACTCACAGTCACGTCTCCCTCACACCCGGATGTGCATCAGAAACTGTTGACGATGAGTCTGGAAGTCTTCGGGCAGCGTGTCTGAAATAACAAGTACATACACATATAATAATGATCTGAAATATAAGTTATGATCATTTATAAACAAAATAATAATTAAAACACATAAAACTAAAAGATAAATCGTGAACCCGACACACATCTGGAACAGAAGTGCACAAATAAAAACGTTGTTTTGGTTTGATGATCTAAAGCAGTGGTGAAAAGAACATGAACAAGAAGGACAAACAATGACTGATGGCACCACATCAACACCTGCGAGTGCACGGAGAGCGCCGTACTTAGTGACTCACCTGTCGCTAAGAAAAGAAATCTTTTACTGTTGGTGAAGACTTCATCCCTCTATATTGGACCGGCTCGTTAGAGACACGAGCTCAGGGCTCACACTAATTCAGCGTGAGTTTTTTTATGCACTTTATATTTGTTTTTATGCCGGTCATATCATTTTATTTCGTCATATTTAACCCTCCCCCCCCCCCCCAACACTTTGAAGGCCGGTCCGTGAAGATATTGTCTTACATGTGGCGCAAAAACAGTTGTAGACCGCTGATCTAAAAGACAAGATGTTCCTGTTGCGTGTGTCCGGGGTCAGAGGTCGTACCGTTACATCTGTAGCGCAGGTTGGACCAGATGATGTTTTCCTGCGAGAAACAGAAAACGCCGAGTCGACCTCCTCTCATCGTGGTGTCAATCACAACGCCGGAGTCGGCCACCAAGTCTGTGCCCTCAAACAGCTTCACCCTGAAACACAAGCACAGCGACACGCCGGTGAGAAACCAGACGAGCCGCACTGAGCCAACAGACAGACAGGCAGACAGGCAGACAGGCAGGCAGACAGGGAGGCAGACAGACAGGCAGACAGACAGACAGGCAGGCAGATAGACAGACAGGCAGACAGGGAGACAGACAGACAGGCAGGGAGGCAGACAGACAGTCAGACAGACAGGCAGGCAGACAGACAGGCAGGAAGACAGACAGGCAGGGAGGCAGACAGGCAGGCAGGCAGACAGACAGGCAGGCAGGCAGACAGGCAGGCAGACAGACAGGCAGGGAGGCAGGGAGGCAGACAGTGAGGCAGGGAGGCAGACAGACAGACAGACAGGCAGACAGACAGGCAGGGAGGCAGACAGGCAGGGAGTCGGACAGTGAGGCAGGGAGGCAGACAGACAGACAGGGAGGCAGACAGACAGACAGACAGACAGACAGACAGAGAGGCAGACAGACAGACAGAGAGGCAGACAGACAGACAGGCAGGGAGGCAGACAGACAGGCAGACAGACAGACAGGCAGGCAGACAGGCAGACAGGCAGACAGTGAGGCAGGGAAGCAGACAGACAGGCAGGGAGGCAGACAGTGAGGCAGGGAGGCATACAGACAGACAGGGAGGTAGACAGACAGGGAGGCAGACAGACAGACAGAGAGGCAGGCAGACAGACAGACAGGGAGGCAGACAGACAGAGAGGCAGACAGACAGACAGAGAGGCAGACAGACAGACAGACAGAGAGGCAGACAGACAGACAGAGAGGCAGACAGACAGACAGACAGACAGACAGACAGAGAGGCAGACAGACAGACAGAGAGGCAGACAGACAGACAGGGAGGCAGACAGAAAGTCTTCAGCTCTATGAAAACTCTTTTATTTGGACTGAGGAATGTGAGTCCACTTGTATAATCTGCTCCTTTACATCCTGTCGGAGTTTAAAACTAGAATAAACTCTAGAATCTAACTAGTGACAATAAATCCACACGGATCTTATTTAATCATTATTAATATATCATTCATATAATTATTATAAGACGTGAGAAGTCTCTCATGAAACCTTGAACTCGTCTAAAGTGGAAACTTCTCCAGCGGCTCTCTCCGTCTCTCGCCTCATCTGCATATCAACGGTTGCCGAGGTGGACTCTTGCCAGGGCTTTGGTTGTCATGGAGACGAGTACAATAGAGTACCGAGGGGCCCCGGGGGGCCCGGCGCCACAAAGACGGTTCAGAGAGGAAAGAATGCAGCAGGAAGTAAAAGAGGGAGAACATACTCAGGGAGCTGAACTCTTAATGTCAGAGATGTTGGTTTGAGTCCGGGAGCAGACGTGGTAAACATTTCCATGGTAACAGCTGGCTCCACCAATCGGAGTTGCTGTAACACTTAAGGATTGTGGGTAGTGTAGTTTCACCACCTCACAGCTCGAGGTTACCATGGTTACCCCATTATGGTTGATAATCAAAATCTTTAATAAATCAAAACCATTATTTAAAACTGGGATCTTCCCTTCAGGAAACTCTGTGTCAGCGCTCTCTCCTCTTGTTGGAGGAACGCCAGCTGTTCAGCAGGCGGTGAGGCCGTTTGAAACGTTTCATCACGGCAGAAACAACCTGCTGCTCTGAACACGTGTCACAGATTCATCGGGAAATCAAACGCCATCGTGTCCGAGTTCATCACATCATCCGGAGGCTCACACAGCTCCGTGAATTTCACCAAGCTGTGTTCACTTCTTGTTCACTTCTTGTTCACTACGGCGGGATGAACCCAAAACTAACAGATTCTGCTGTGATTTAATCTCAATCAACGTATCAAAAGGATGAAGAAATGAGTACATCATGAGAGCGATCAGTAAAAAGCCTGAGTTCATGTTTGTCAGGTCTGTCCGCAAGACGACGAGCAAACAACTCTTAAAATGCTTGTTTTCTGAATGGAGTTTGGTTGATCAACACTCAAAATAACCTAACTTGGGAAAAAACACAACAACTTTACTGTTTGTACCGCACACAGTCTGGAGTTTATACATTTATAAACATTTTCCTGCGGTCTGTGTACAGATATGAGGTCCTGTATCTGAACTGTAACGGCTAATGTTTTCCTCCGTTCCTGATTCAACGACGTCAGGACATCAGTCCGGTGTGAACGCACCATCAAGGAGAAGACAAGAGAATTTAATTTTAAGGAAACCTTAACTTAAGGTGTTTAGTCGTGGTCCTGGTCTTACCTCATGTAGCCAACCTGCGGCCGGTGGCTCAGCTGCCAGCGGTACGAGGTTTTGTCCTTCCAGCCGACGTTTCGGGGATCCTTCCAGAGCAGCTTCACCTCTCCGGGTGTGTCTCCGGTGTGCCACAGGGCGTTCCTCAGGAACTCTCCGGGTCCGGTCCGAGACTTCACCGCCTGCAGCGTGCACACAGGAATCATTAGTTTCAAGTTCAAGTCCAAGTTTTATTTGCCATATGCAAGTTAACACAGGGTCAACAGTACAATGAAATGTGTGCGTGAGAGACAGACAGCATGTCAGCTCAGCAAAATCTAATTTTATTTATTTCATATATATATGTATATGTATATATGAAATATTTAAAAGTAAGTACTATATACAATTAATAAAAGAATGTACTTAAAGTAATATTGTGCTGATACATGATGTACTGAGCTGGGATGTCTCTACAGCACCAAACACTAACAAACGTTAGATCTAAATGCACGTCATGTAGTTGTCCTACCTTGAGCTGTAGGGCGGGCTGGGCCGCAGCTCTGAAGGGCAGCGACTGCCAGTACGTCTGCTCCGTCTGTTTCCACATCACTACGTAGAAACTCGAGGAGTCCTGGTACCCGAAGATGAAGCCGGCGTAGTCATCGTCCGTTACCGTGTTGACGTGAAACGTTCCCTCGAAGTCGACGCCGTTAAATGCTGTGTAGCCTGCAGACGCACGGCGGAGGTCAGGGTCTATCATCCTGCTCTAAGCCTGACTCTGGATTTAAGAATAATTTAAGACACGTACCCACAGCTAAACCCGGGTCACTGTTCATCGTCTGGACGATCTCCATGCCCTGAAGAATATGATCTGTTTATTGAGCTTTAAAACAATCGACAGGCAGGCGATATGAATACTGAAATCATCAAGGCGTGTAGATTTATAATATTGTTGGTTAGCAGACCAATAACTGCTTGTGAAAGGAATGAAGTGGCCTCAAGTGAAGCGCATGCACCACAGAGATCTGCTCTACTAATCATCTTCTATTTGTATTGTTCACGCAGGATGACGGAAGAAGTTCGGAGAAGCTATGGAGAAGAACTTTTGGTCGGCACCAAGGTGTTTCTGGAAAACCGTCCGGAACCTCAAGAGGGGGAAGCGGGGAACCATCCAAGCTGTGTACAGCAAGGGTGGGACCCTGCTGATTTTGACTGAGAAGGTTATCGGCCGCTGGAAGGAGCACTTTGAGGAACTCCTGAATCCGACTAACACGCCCTCTATGGTTGAGGCAGAGCTGGAAGCTGATGGGGGATCATCGTCAATTTCCCTGATGGAAGTCACTGAGGTAGTCAAACAACTCCACAGTGGCAAAGCCGCAGGGGTTGATGAGATCCGTCCAGAAATGCTGAAGGCTTTGGGTGTTGAGGGGCTGTCTTGGTTGACACGCCTCGTCAACATTGCGTGGAAGTCTGGGACAGTGCTTAGGGGGTAGCAGTGCGGGGTGGTGGTTCCCCTATTTAAAAAGGGGGACCAGAGTGTGTGTGCCAACTACAGGGGTATCACACTTCTCAGCCTCCCTGGTAAAGTCTACTCCAAGGTGCTGGAAAGGAGGGTTCAGCCGGTAGTCGAACCTCTGATTGAAGAGGAACAATGCGGATTCTGTCCTGGTCGTGGAACAACAGACCAACTCTTTACTCTCGCAAGGATCCTGGAGGGGGTCTGGGAGTACGCCCATCCGGTCTACATGTGTTTTGTGGATCTGGAGAAGGCATATGACCGGGTCCGCCGGGTGATACTGTGGGAGGTGCTGCGCTTTATCACCAATCCTGTTCGTGATTTTCATGTTTAGGATATCGAGGCATAGTCGTGGAGGAGAGGGGTTGCAGTTTGGTAACCTGAGGATCTCATCGCTGCTCTTTGCAGATGATGTGGTCCTTATGGCATCATCGGTCTGTGATGTTCGCAGCCGAGTGTGCAGCGGTTGGGATGAGGATCAGCACCTCAAAATCTGAGGCCATGGCTCTCAGCAGGAAACCGGTGGATTGCCTACTCCGGGTAGGGAATGAGCCATTACCCCAAGTGAAGGAGTTCAAGTACCTCGGGGTCTTGTTCGCGAGTGAGGGGACGATGGAGCGAGATATTGGCCGGAGAATCGGAGCAGCGGGGGCGGTATTACAGTCGCTTTACCGCACCGTTGTGACGAAAAGAGAGCTGAGCCAGAAGGCAAAGCTCTCGATCTACTGGTCGATCTTCGTTCCTACCTTCACCTATGGTCATGAAGGCTGGGTCATGACCGAAAGAACGAGATCACGGGTACAAGTGGCCGAAATGGGTTTTCTCAGATGGGTGGCGTCTCCCTTAGAGATAGGGTGAGAAGCTCAGCCATCCGTGAGAGACTCGGAGTAGAGCCGCTGCTCCTTTGCGTTGAAAGGAGCCAGTTGAGGTGGTTCATCATCTAGTAAGGATGCCACCTGGGCGCCTCCCTAAGGAGGTGTTCCAGGCACGTCCAGCTGGGAGGAGACCCCGGGGAAGACCCAGGACTCGGTGGAGAGATTATATCTCCTCACTGGGAACGCCTCAGGACCCCCCAGTCGGAGCTGGAGGATGTGGCCCGGAGAAGGGAAGATTGGGGTTCCTTACTGGAGCTGCTGCCCCCACGACCCGACCCGAGATATGCGGTAGACGATGGATGGACGCAGGATGACACTGTTAAGTTTAACAGCGACTGCTGGGACCAAAAACTGATTGAACCAAAGCCCGTCTGGGTTCCTGTGCTGCAGGTGTAGCATGAGAGCAATTATGATTTAAATATGTTGCATTTTTCCCGGTAAAATAACGGTCTGATTAGTACGAAGAGTTACTAAAGGTTGCTCAGTGTTAGTGAGGAGCAGTCCGGAGGCTCACCTGGTTTAGAACCACCCAGGTGGGGTCAATCTGGGCGTCGCCCTCTGGGTCCAGGATGACCGTCTGATAGGCTCTGAAATCTGTCAGCGTGACCTCAGCGCTCTCCGGACACGCGTCCACCAAATCCATCACTGCATCGTTATCAAAGTCGTTCTCACAGACGTCTCCAACACCGTTCACTGAGATACCAACACATTTAGATATTATTACACCGTACAGTATATATTACACTGTATATATGTACATATATACAGTGTAATATATACATATACAGTATATATAACATTGACAGGTGGAGAGAAACAGACAGGTGGAGAGAAAGACAGACAGGTGGAGAGACAGACAGGTGGAAAGACAGACAGACAGGTGGAGAGAGAGACAGGTGGAGAGACAGACAGACAGACAGGTGGAGAGATAGACAGACAGATGGAGAGAGAGAGAGACAGGTGGAAAGACAGACAGACAGGTGGAGAGATAGACAGACAGGTGGAGAGAGAGAGAGACAGGTGGAGAGACAGACAGACAGGTGGAGAGAGAGAGACAGGTGGAGAGAGAGAGACAGGTGGAGAGAGAGATAGACAGGTGGAGAGAGAGACAGGCAGGTGGAGAGAGAGAGACAGGTGGAGAGAGGCATACAGGTGGAGAGAGAGACAGGTGGAGAGAGAGACAGACAGGTGGAGAGAGAGACAGACAGGTGGAGAGAGACAGACAGGTGGAGAGAGGCATACAGGTGGAGAGAGAGACAGACAGGTGGAGAGAGAGACAGACAGGTGGAGAGAGAGACAGACAGGTGGAGAGAGACAGACAGGTGGAGAGAGAGAGAGACAGGAAGTGGCAGGACATTACAGATGTGGGCGTGGCCTAATCTCACTACTCTGAAATGCAGAATAGTATCGTAGTTACTGTCGGAGTCTTTCTGGTTGGGGTTGACGACGAGTCTGCAGTTGTCGTAGTCGTCGAGGACGCCGTCGTTGTCGTCGTCGTGGTCGCAGTCGTCTCCGAGGCCATCGTTATCAGAGTCCAGCTGGGAGCTGTTGGGGATGTCCGGGCAGTTGTCTCTGCTGTCCTGGAGGCCGTCTCCGTCCCTGCCCGAGGACATTACATCACTCTGTGATTTTACCTTCTTTACATTTCACCAGCAGATTCTGTTCTGTGTGTGTGTGTGTGTGTGTGTGTGTGTGTGTGTGTGTGTGTGTGTGTGTGTGTGTGTGTGTGTGTGTGTGTGTGTGTGTGTGTGTGTGTGTGAGACATACATGTCCTGGTTGGTGTCACAAACGTCTCCCACCAGGTCGTTGTCGATGTCCGTCTGAAAGAGACGTTTAGAAACACGCTGTGACTTCTGTACATTGTAAAGTGATGAGGAGTTTGGATCTCTGAAGAGCTTTGGGATCTAGAAACTATTTCACCCTGAAGTTCTATACACGTGAATACTGAGCGGGGACAGAGGGCAGCTCTGGTTCGTGTCTGTCCTCCTCTAATACGTGTTGGTTCACTAATGCTTTCGTTGATTTGAGCGTCTCCACTTTAAATCTGGTGTTCAGCAGAGAAATTATTCCTTCATTCTATTCACCTGCATGGGATTGCTGAGTTCAGGGCAGCTGTCACAGGCGTCTCCCACGCCGTCTCTGTCTCTGTCCGTCTGCATCGGGTTCGGCACCTTCGGACAGTTATCCAGAACGTTGGGAATACCTGAACATACACACACACACACACACACACACACACACACACACACACACTTAAATCCCCAGCAGCACAGACCATCATTCATTGCTACTCGAGGACGGAGACAGACGACATGACTCACCGTCCCCGTCGATGTCCTGGTCGCAGGCGTCTCCCTGCCCATTGCTGTCCGTGTCCTTCTGGTCTGCGTTGGGGACGTTGGGACAGTTATCGCAGGCGTCTCCGAACGAGTCGCTGTCTGAGTTCTGCTGGTCTTTGTTAGGGACCAACCGGCAGTTATCCTGAAGGTCACATGATCACACACGACCGTCACAACGTCACATTTAACATAGGAAATATCACGCACACACACATACACACGCACAGTCTAACCTCCACATTCTTGATGCCGTCTCCGTCGGCGTCCTCATCGCACTGATCTCCGATCCCGTCTCCGTCGGCGTCCTCCTGTCCAGAGTTGGGGGTGAACACACAGTTGTCCTGGTGGACAGAGACAGACGGTCACACACTGACAGCCAATCAGCAGCCGGCATCACAGAAGGCGTCAAAATCCCATCATCACACACAATTCACAATAAAGTTATTGTTATTATTTAGTTTTCTCCTGCGCTGCGCTTTAATGGACTCAGAGCGCCCCCTGCTGTTCAGGAGGAGGAATCCCTCCGGACTGCAGTAGTACCCTCTTAATAAAACCTGCTGCATGTCAGAAATATGTTGTGTATGTTTTGTGTTAAACTAATACACACATATGTTAATGAGGTTTTGTAATTATAAAACCCACAGTGGGGAAATAATCTCCGCACTCTTCCTCTTTAAATACAGAGTTTTACAGATAAATAACTACTTATAGATATAATAAAGATATCAACTGAAATAAAACTCAAAGCTCCAGAAACGCATTTTAAAATCATGCGTAACTTATGAAGTGCTTGTTTTTGTTGTTGTGCTCAAGTCAGATGTCTCACATCTCTTTTACATTATTAATTACATTGTTAACATATTTGATAACATTATTGTGGTGGCAATTCAAAGATGAATCACCTTCCGGCAAGAAAGGAACAAATATAGAAGTTAGAGCTTTGGGGTTATTTAATGAAGCGCTAGAAGTGTTGAACAGAACTAAATCAAGGACAGATAACCTGCATTGCTTTGGGAGGATCAGGTATCAGGCTCAAACATCACACATCACAACTGTGAACATCCGTCTGCTGATTGCCTGACAATAGTCAAAGTGGCGCCTTATTGTCTGTCAAATGTTAGCAGACAGGGACCTCATGTGTCAGACAGCTGTGAGGAAACACAGGGTGAGTGACTGTCAGGCCAAACGTGCTTCATAGAGATAACATATAAGACTATATGATACATTTCCACCACAGTTATACATTTAAA